>NW_027018092.1:0-85478 GCF_032854445.1 Liolophura sinensis | reverse complement strand
TTATATAAACTAGTGCTCAAAAGAAAGTATACACCAAAACAAATACATAAAAATCGCGCAAAGTAAAAAATTGAGAAATTATCCATGATGAGCCCTATTACCCGTGTAAACGCCGATCCATCCAGGGAACAAACTGGCCCAACAAAGCAAGATTTGCCTAAACTTAGCATAAAATCGAAAAATGGCCCTTCCACGTGTAACACGACATGAACGTGCATTTTGGTGGTATAAATGAGTCGACGGGAAACGTTAGGAACACAGTCGTCAGAAAAACACCAGAGGTATGCCACGTTTGATCCAAGCTGAGCGAGAGAGAGCTGTCGGCATGGCCCAGCAAGGAGCGACCAACGCCGCCATTGCCAGAACCTTTGGTTGCACAAGAGCAACTATCGTCAGACTTATGCAGCGACTCCGGCACTAGGGCACCCGATTAGTCGACACACAGTTTACCGTCGACTACGTCAACACAGTATTATTGCACGTCGACCGTATTGTGGAGTTTATCTGACGCCTCAAAATCAACGTCGTCGGCTGATATGGGCCAGGCGCGTTCTACGCTGGCAGAGGCGTGAATGGGCACGGGTAATGTTCTCCGACGAGAGCAGGTTTTGCGTGTACAAAAATGACGGTCGGGCTAGGGTATACGGGCGTGTAGGAGAACGTTTGGTGCCAAATTGCGTTCAGCAAGTTCGAGCGTTTGGAGGTGGTAGTGTGATGGTGTGGGGAGGCATCTGCGGCGATCTGAAGACGAGGCTGGTGGTGATTCATGGGAACCTCAATGCTCGCAGATACACGGATGAAGTTTTACGACCGGTTGTAGTGCCATTAATCCACCAACAGCAAAGAGGAATTTTGTACCAGCATGATAATGCAAGACCTCATACTGCAAGTTTGACGAACAACTTTCTACAGAACGCCAACATCGATCTCTTACCATAGCCGGCATGTTCACTCGACCTCAATCCAATTGAGCACTTGTGGGACCATCTGGGCAGACAAGTCAGAAGACTGCCAGTGCCACCTGTGACCGTTCAACAGCTGGAAGAGTGTCTCCAACAAGAATGGGAACGAATCACACCTAACGTCATTCGACGCCTGACGTCATCAACGCGGTGACGTGTTGTGGCCTGCATCAATGCCAATGGAGGCCACACTCGCTACTGAGCATGATTTGAATGACATTTCCAGAGGGGAAAATGCTTCATTTGAATTTTGCAAATGTGTAAATGTTCTGTTGACACATCTTTGAGCACACAGTTGCTAAATAGAATGACCATGTTATGCAGGAGCAGTCAGTGTATTTACGTGTACAGTTGTTTACAGCTAGGGTATGTACAATTGTCACATTTTAGTGATGTCTTTCTCCAGCAAAGAATTACCCGGCATCAACTGATTGATGTTCATTTTACAAATGTATGTACTGTACTTGGGTATTCCAGTGGTCTTTATTTATTTATGTTGCCCGTCTTCTGAGGACTTCAGTTTTGTAAATCATTTCTACATGTATTAACTAATTTCATTTCCTTTTTATTTATTTTTTTAGGATGGTAAAAACACAGAATGGAGAATCCTGACCGAGCTAGAAGAAACCTTAAATGGTAGAGAGCATGGGAGCTGAGTGGACGTAAAAGCGCAGACCTTCAAATGGAGAATAAACCGATGAGCCCCCCCCCCCCCCAAAAAAAAAAGAGAAAGAAAACTGTCAACCAAAAACGTTTGAGCAGTGAATGTTGTCTTTGACAGCGAATTATACAGTAAAATAACGAAACTGTTCTTTGAGAGTTTCGACCAATTGTCGTTTCTTTCTAACCAAATTTTAAGATTATATAGTTCTGTCGCCCATTATTGTGTCCGTATATCTGCAGTGGTAAAAAATATGCGAAAAGTTGTGAAGAAGGAATTTTATCAATTTATTTCTGAACAGTGTATTCTGGGTGCACCATAACGTTGTATTTTTGTTATGTTTTAGTGTCCTGACGTACACAGTGTCATCTGCCCCTTTTGTGCCACAGTCTTTGGCATCTGGGATTACATCTGTCCCACTCTTTATCTGTGATAATCTTTACAACTGGCTTTGTAGAATACAGCTAATAGTAGAGCAGGCTTGAACGGGATGTAATGCATTTACGATTGACATCTTTGGGTTTGAGAAAAAACACAAAGCAAGACATTCAGGGTTGTCCAGGTGCTATGTAAGTTAGGTAATAGGTAGAGAGGTGATGTTTACCCTACAGCTCTCCAGTGCTTGACTGTAATTTAAGCAAAATGATCCTGGTCATTTTGGTCAAAAATGATCCTGAATGGTATGTGAATATCTCTCTATTATCAACCACGTCATTCTCGGGAACAGAGTAGAGGGTCTGATGTCTGCATAGATATTGTCCACATTATTTCTTGTTCATATTCGGTGTTTGCAGTAGGCTTTATATTATCCACGATCATGAAAATAACAAATGTTTGGAAAGCTCGTAGCAGAAGTTTTGGTGGAAATTGTGAGGAATATATATTCATCCATTATCAGTAAATCCATTCAGCTTATTATTTACGTAGATATATAGTTAATTGAGAAAAGGAAATGAAACAGGAGATAAATATTTTGGTCTTTGGATTTTAAGAATACTAACCGTTACGAATGTTCTCTGGTGTCTGAGTGATTTTTCTGTGCAGTTCAAATATATTATGACAACAGACAATTCAGACATGTATTTATATTTTAACTGTTTGGCACGGTTTTACATATCCAATTTTTCTGTTAAGCACCAAATGATGACACGCATATTGCAGCAACTATGTGAATGTGTTCGAGTTTGACTCTTATCTTTTGGCATGTGTTATCATTAGTTCTCGGTGTATATTATGAATAGTTTAACACTCGGTGACTATTGTGTGAAAGTTGTTTATTTGCCTTGGATTTGTAGATAATAAATCATACAAAAGAAATGCTCATTTTATCCATGTTTATCATTTTGTTCATACCCATATATTCTTGTTTCGCCAGATACTAGTTCCTAGTGAGCTTCAGGGTTACCATAGAAACAGGGAGACACCGGAATAGTATATGTTACAAACCATGCAACTACATACAGGGAATGTATACCAACGAACACCTGCGTTATTCGGGTTACATCGACCCTATGTCCTTCATTCATACCTTCTATAGAAAGCAATAATGGAGTTCTGCGAATTCAGGCTATGTTTTCATCTACTGTGAGGTACGTTCGAATCCACGACTAACCCTGTCTGTACGTCCTAACTAGAACAAGGCTGCCGTTTAAAGTCGGTGTAGTCATAGTAACTGTCAGTTCGAGTCCAGGGAGAAATAACAAGCATTTTCAGACTACGTGAATTTTAGCACACAACCTTTGGTATGAAAGATCAGTAGACCGTCTCAGGTTTCGTAAGCTTGCGCCAATGATTTAATCTTACCTCACTCCAAAGCACAGGTATCACTACAACCTGTCGTGACCTAACACGAAGTAAATGGAACAAAGTCCACGCTACAGTGATTCGGTATAGATCTCCGGGAAGCTTAGGTAAGGCTAAGGTGCACTCTCAACTGAAGAGCTCTTATGACACGCCTGTGGCATACTACAGCTTAAATGCCATGATTTATGTGGACTATGCATTACAACATTTGATAGACGGTTTGCCCTGGATCGTTCTACTTCAGTGAAGGCACTCACATGGTGTATGAGACTAAATTCCAAAAGTAAACGGGTATTAGTGCTGTCCGTTTGTCTGAGTGTCTGTGCTGGCCGTCGTCGTAGAAGTGAAATATTCTTGAGTACGGCTTATAACAGAAATGAAATGAATAAATAAATAAATGAAGAAATAAATAGATTTAAAGAAACAAAGATATTTTTCCAACGAATATCAAAATAGGACAACAAAGATCTTACATAAAAAAAACTAATAAAAAAAAACTGTAAATGAGACACCACCTGATATTACAAAATGTGCAACGGAAAAAAACCTGCTGGAAATCAACAATTAAAGACTTAAATGTACATGTATCTTATGGTTTCACGTACATTGTAGGTTTGTCTCTCGTACCATTCTTCCCCATTATGAGCGTCATATTATGTATGACCGGCCCGGATAGCACAGTTGGTAGAGCGTCCGCTTCGGGACCGGTAGATCCAGGATCAGTCCTTGGTCGAGTCACACCTAAGACTTTAAAAGAGGAAGTTGTAACTTCCTCGCTTGGCGTTCAGCATGAAGGGGATAGTGCAAGGACTGGTTGACCCGTATCAGTATAATGGCTCGGGCGGGGCGGCTTACTTGCCTTCGGTAAGTCGTCTCAGTGATGCAGCACTAAATAAAAGAGCGGTGGAAATCCGTCCTGCAACAAGGAGGCACATTACACGTGCATGCACCCTAATGATTCCTTCGTCGTCATATGACTGAAAAATTGTTGAGTACGACGTTAAACCCCAAGCACTCACTCACTCATATTATGTATGTAATAATCACAGTGTGGCATACATAATGAGGTACTTTGGTGTCTGTTGGACTTGATGTTTGCATTTGTGTTTGTTTATTACAGGCAGGTTTATAGTTAGAGAAAATATGATTTCCAGCACTCGGGAATAAACCACCGCCCTTGTTTATTTACATGTTTATTTCACACGTTATGGATGAAAATGTGTAACGAATCTATGCTTCGAAACAGACATTCGTATATATTCTCCTTCGAAAAGGCCATACCAGTGGCCATGCCAGTAATACTTCAGGAATTTGAGCTTAACACTCAACACACACTCTCAAAACGGACAATTCGTCGTCATATGAAAAATTGTCAAGTACGACGTTAAACCCCAAGCACTCACTCACTCAAAATGGACACACTGGATTTCCGTTGTAACACAGGGAGTGATATATGCATGTTAACTCTGCACAATATTTTAAACCAAGACGATTTGCCAACAGATGACGATGGTTTGAATACTTTCAAAAGTCGTTAAACCCGTCCCTTTGAAGAAGTGCGTTTGTTATCTGAATATCTATCGATGGCTTGTCTTCCAGAGCCAATGAAGGAAACGATTCGTAGAAATATAACCAGCACTAAGGGATATTTAGCCTTTAACTACAAACCAAAGCGTATGTGATCGTTATAATATGCTCAGAAATATCGAGTTCACGCTTTCAAATCTCATGGCATTGTTCCTATTTGGATAGCACTAAATGAACGTGTACATATTTCGCATATTAGCATTTGCTAGATCATGTATGTTGCATGAAGATTTCAAACACCGTCATAAGTCATTGGCTTCCTTTCCGTGAAGTACTTGGGAAGGTCTGCCACCGACGGTCGTGGATGGTCGTGAGTTCCCCAGGGCTCTGCCTGGTTTCCTTTCACCATAATTCTAGCCATTGCTTGAGTACGGTGTAATACATCAGTCAATAAAATGAAAATAAATAAGTGAAGTTAAATGAAGTTATTGCTACAAAAACTACAGTGCGTGAGGTATATTCCATTAAACGCTTTTAGGGTAATATGGCGAGACGGTGTCATCTTACATCATTGAAAACTGATGACTGCTTCTCCCTTACATATTACCACCTTTATTTTGTAATTATCTGATATGTCTCATAAACGCCCTTGGAATTTTGTATGTTGGGCTATTTTGGACATGTATCTGGAATGTTTATTTCATGTGATGACAACATAGCATTTTGAATAATCTGAGATCAGTGACGTCTAAAAAATTGCACTCATTGCTTGTTTTACCTTTGTACATGTATGTTTCAGCCAAGGTGTTAGCAATTGTGTAGTTGCTAGTATTTAAGGATTTTATAAACTGAGGTAAGTTGACAAGAAGCCTGATTTCACCGGTTGACCATTTGCAAAGCATCCAACGCCGATTCTGTTCTGGATTTACTCTCTATGCTGTAGCCTCTTTTCATCAATGGGCACTGTGGGCGTAAACCATCAATCAAGTAAGTAAGTAAATATATTGCGATTATCGGCTTGAAATGCCCCTTCCAAATAGCAATCTAAAGGTACAAATTTGTAAGTGTTGAACAATGCTTAGGGAATTTATTTTATGATTTGACAAACGAAGGCATCCAGCATTCCACTGATATTTCTATAGTGTTCTCAACTTTTTCCTTATTTGTTGTTAATGATAAGCATAAAGAGAATGTTGTTGACGTATATCTATAACCAGTGACAATTAAAGTGTCCTTTCTCAATCTTTCCCGCAAATGAAATAATAATAATTGTTCTGACCATTTTGTTGCACCGTAAAATGTTCAGTAATTTGAAAACAATGTTCTCAGAAACAAACTTGTCTAATGGTTCGATAATTGTGATGACACCGAAAACTATAAATCTGCAAGGAATGCCCCCTAGAAAATTGGGACACTCATAGCATTTTAAGAAAAACTTTCACATCTCTACATATAAAATGCATGTACAAATATAGATGTGCATGCTAGTCAAGAATTCTACCTATTCATATAAAGTTCTTGCAATGCAGCTATTTTGTCTCGTTATAGCGTCAGTACTTAATCTCGGACCACATCTGTGTTACTCCTTTATACCACAATAGTAAGTGCACACTACACATTACCAATCTCAAACAGATATTATACATAAAGCAAATGAATACTTCTGGACTTTTAAACCACTTCGGGGAATATCATACATGGAATGATTGGACATGGCTTTACACCACGATGGCGCATAGAGACCGGAGCATCTTATAAATTTGATTACTATTATTTAATCTTGGAAACAATAACTCCAGAAAGGTAGAAGTAGAAGGACTTACGACCACCTCACGATTTGGTCTGGTTTAATGTTTATATCGATGTTTACATAGAAGGGTGAATTACAATCATAATTCGTAACTGACAAACTAGGAGATATAAGCTGGTAAAGTTCAAATGATCGTCCACACTATGAGATTGCAGAGTTGGCTATAGCTGGAAGTGAATTTTTCGAAAACAGAAATGTGCATACTTCCTTCGAAAACTAATTGAGACCATATCGTATATATAATAACTATAACTTTACTATCAATGATCTTTTTTATATAATGAGTTCATATGGGCCAGCCACATTCTCTCACATGTCGTTTAAATGGCACCAGTTTAATCATGGAATCCTCTTTAACTGATCAAAAACAATGCATACCTGGCTCTTGACCACAGGTTACCTTGTTCCAGAATTTGGAACTCAGTCTGTGACTTGTGATAACTTGTGTTGTGAAAATATCCAGGTAGTTGAAACATCAACACATGTCCATAATGCACAAATCTGCGCTTCGCCTTTAGGGTTTAAGCCCACTTAAAGTGAACATAAAATCTGCTACTATATATAAATGGAAAAAATGACATAGGACGCAGTTATCACAGAAAAATCTGTAAAAAGAATTCTATAAAGTTTTGAGTCGAGAAGATGAAGTTCAGCATTTCGGATACGGCACCGACCAACAGTTCACTCCGAGTGGCCATGTTGTAGAAACCCTTATGGAGTTGGCCAGTCACTAGCACTATGAGCGTCACCTGATAATTGGCTGTCATGTCAAAAAACCTGTTAGCTCTCGATTGTCCGTGTGGTTTGTTATAGTGGATAGACAGAAACTGATGCAATAAATTGAATTTTGTGCTTAATTTAAGTGTTAAGTGTGATGCATTTTTAACCACACATTTATGCACAAGGAACTGAGAACGACTGTCTGTGTCACAATGCGTACATGCTGGGTAGGATACTGCAGTAACTTGTCAGGTTGAGCTGGTAACAAAATCACCATGGGAAAGTCATTGCGTGCAGAAAAATATTGCGACTTTGCAGTAGTTTTTCTTGGCAAAGTCAGATTTATTACGAAAATATCCTCCCAGAATCTGAATGAAAGGGTGTATTATCAATCGCAACGTCCTGCTACGTTTGGTAAATTCCCTGAAATCGGTAGAGCCAACTAGGCCAAGTGCTTACACCCATACAGGACGAGGACGAGCAGGACCGCTTAAACACGACACTTGTACCCACAAGCATCGCCCTGACCGAGTGCCAAACTTAAAGAAACATCGGATCTTTGGGAACAGAACTGATACTGTTTGGTTGGGTATCAGGCGTTTTTGTTTGTACTTTTTCATTGTCACATTGTTTAATGCCGATGGTACAGGGGAGCTCCTAGGTTTTGTGACGTCACTCTAGTTAGTAATAACATGGCAAACTGGCCTCACCAAATGAGTGGATAGATTCTGACGATTGCTTACTATTGACTTTGTTAATAAGCAGTGTAGGATTGTTTAAATATTTTTAGAACATTTCTGGAATACTACTTTATTAATTAATTTAGCTTTAGTGACTGAGTTTTTTGTTCACTTTAAGTATAGAAATGGCAATGTAAATGGCAGAGGCTTTTAGTTTTACTTAACTTTCTCTTCTATTGTGTAGGCAATCGACACAATGATAGCTTCTGGCTGAATGGAGAGTGAATATTTTGAGGAAGGTTAAACTTCATGTGATATCATGTTCATGTGATGATAAATGTCATCGCTATAAGTGTTTGTGTCCGGGGTTGTATTAACTGAAAATTGACTTCGGACTTCACTTCATTCACTTCAACAGAAAAAAAAAAGAAATGTTACGCCTGTTTTCATCTTGAAATACAAACAAGTCCTTAATCTAGCAAATTTATATATCTTGCAGCAGATAATCTACAAGTACTAAAATATGATAAGCTCTCTAGTGTACCATTGCGCGCTATACTCACATTCAGCATGTATTGAATTTTAGTGGTGTGTTCTGGGGACAGACTGTTTGAAGAGTTACATATACACAGACACAGTAAGTCAATATTCACAACATAGAACGTGAGGGGGAATCCCCTTGTATTTTCACAGCGTCAGAATGTCAAATGCAGAATGCTATTGGGAAGTCCAGTACCTGTCAACACACATTTCAGTAATTATAATTCGAAAGTCGTTCACTATTATCTAGTGTCCAGGCATCTAAAGTGAACCTTCGTTGAAACTTGAAATAAATATCACCAGGCCTTTCGAATATAAATATTGGGAGGTTATCTGGACAAGATAACATAAAATGCGCTATAACAAAACAATGTAACAGAAAAAAGAAACAGCAGGTAATTATAAATTACAAAAAAAAAACACATTTTGTAGTCATTTGGTGGCAATGTCGTCATGTGAAGAAATCTTTCTTTAAAAATTTGTTGTATAAACAACAGGCATATTTATGAATAGATAAGCTTGGTGTAATCAATTGCACCAAACCGTCGTATCCATACACTTTTGGGTGACCGAATGGAATGTCATGCCAATATATCCACAGTCTTGACTTTTACTTTGAAAATTGATGACTGCCTTTCTCTTACATGTCACCAGCTTTATCTACTATTTATAGGGTCTTCTTTTTACTTTGTTACGTGGTGTTATAGGTCTTTACAGGTTTGTAAAAACCCCTAATAGTCTGCCAGTGGTATATGAATATCAGATATCACGCATCGATTGAAGTTAATGATAGGGATTTCCACTGTACAAATGCAACAATTACATTAACTTATCCGACTCCATGGGATATTTTACTTAGTTCATGACATGCGCTTACAGCAGGCATAAATATTGTCACAAGTGCTAAAGTACGCCAAAAATTTGCCAAATATGGCTGGTTTACGCCATCCATATATCCCTATAGGTGAGAAATTTTATAGTAATCAAAAAATAAAAAAAAAATAACAAATATTACATTTCTATGGACATTAAGTATTATTTTTAACCGAGTCAAAAGGGAATGATGATTATAGTTTTGGCTCGCCGCGATCGTTAGGCCCTTGACCAGTGAGGGCGCATGTTCAAATCCAGCGCAGATTTGTGTTTGTTAGGTACCTGACGAGGGGTGGTGGTTTAGTCCGGTTTCCTCCACACATAGACCTGGCGTCATACAGGTGAAATAGGCTTCAGCGCGACGTTCAACGCCTCTGAAGAAATTAAATGAATAAACGTAAAGCTATGAGACACGAAAAGTAAATTGATGACTTTATACCCACACGAAATAATAATGCCAATGCATGACATTAGTCCACAATAAAATAAAATAACGTGAATGTGTTAAACAAAACAATTCGACCAGCTGTTCAACAGTCACACCAAAGCCATTCTTTGACTTGTCACTGAAACTTGTACACTATGGCTTACTTTAGTAAAACCACATCAAACGCTGACTAGATTTTGTAATTAATTACATAACATTAATGTAATTGAGTTTTTTGCACATTCGTGTATCCAGTATTGTTGTTATGTGCATCTGTGTTAAAGTGAAGAGAGATTGAAATCTACGTGAAATTTATCCACAGGTGTGTTACTTGGAAGATTAGAGGTGGACCTCAAATCTTTGTGATGAATGATTGAAATAATGGGTAATTATTGTAGCAGACAGCTTAAAAATACTATTCTAACCTAAGCGTCCAAACAAACAATCGCATACCATTCGTTAATATAATGGACGTTAAGGGTCAATGATACAGTGTAGGACGACTAACTGTAAAACCGTGGTTAATGTGGTACAGAAATAATAATGTACTTCATATATATATATATAAAATATAAACATTGTTATGTGCATCTGTGTTAAAGTGAAGAGAGATTGAAATCTGCGTAAAATTTATCCACAGGTGTGTTACTTGGAAGATTAGAGGTGGACCTCAAATCTTTGTGATGAATGATTGAAATAATGGGTAATTATTGTAGCAGACAGCTTAAAAATACTATTCTAACCTAAGCGTCCAAACAAACAATCGCATACCATTCGTTAATATAATGGACGTTAAGGGTCAATGATACAGTGTAGGACGACTAACTGTAAAACCGTGGTTAATGTGGTACAGAAATAATAATGTACTTCATATATATATATATAAAATATAAACATATATATATATATATATATATATATATATATATATATATATATATATATATATATATATATATATATATATATATATATATATGGCTTATCTAACGATCTGTATTCGTACCACAAACAAGTGACCAAAACCATTTGCAGTGACTGCTAATTTAAAGGTGAAAATTTTGCACCAGTATGTAAGCTTTGAATCCCTGCTTTCGTTATCACGATTTTTTGTGATAATTTGCAATTACAAATCTTCAGTACACCAATAATTATACATATGTTTACACAGTGAGATTTAAGTAATTTGCTGAAGTCGGTTTTGTTCGCTTTACGGGTGTAATTTTAATAACGCGGAAATGTCTATTGGATAGTCAACTATATGGGATTTTTTTTTTGCAATATACAAATTAGCTGAGAGGCGTGGTTCGTTAAACAGGGAAGAATGGAAAAGAAAGATATGAGAGGAAAAAAATGGTTTGGGGATAAGCCCCTTGTTCCACCTGCTGTTCATTTATACATATCTACAGTCAATTGCCTCCGGTCAAAGATCTGCGTCAGATATCTGTTAGATATCACACACCAAACCTTTCACGGAATGGCCGACATGAATGTCAATTTTCAACAATTCCACTTAAATAGTATTACATTTTATTGTAAATCTATTGAGAAAATATCATGCAATTTAATACATTTTATATACCCTCTGGAATCAGAGAGTACTTTGATAATATCATATTCATGTACACAGGTATCGGGACCGAAGGTCGTGGTTCAGCATGAAATTGTTACATTGCCCTAAACTTCAATTCCGTCAATTTAAACAATTTCATGAATAATCATTTTAAAACCCCGAGTACCGTATACACATTATATGACTGATTACGCTATATATAGGTGTATTTTTTATAACATCCATTTATATACCATGTCGTAGTATTCACCATTTTGTTTGCGTACGACATGACATGAACAGTCCAGCTGTAGGCCTGTTTGTAAAAACAACACGCAAATGACAAACTGTAGGGCTATTTTTGCTCGAATTTCTGAAATATATTTAACTGGTTACCTGCCAGTCTGTCAGATGTCACAGAGTTTAACCTATCACCTGATACTACTATGTACTGTCAAATTAAATTTAGCTGTTTTCTACGGTTGGGTACTCTCCTATGTGAGTTAAACTGATACACAAACATGTATATTGTATGCCTTGAAATAAATATACGTGCTCGCGGAATGGAAGGGCAAGGGGTGGAGAGGGAACACACCTAAAACTACCCCTCAATAGCGTGTTCAGACCTGTTCAGGGTATTGCAAGCCATCTAGTATTACCTCAGTTACAATGAACCAATACCTCTGGGCAGATCGTGTGTTTTTATACACAACAGTTTTGGAAATTTCATCACACGCGGATTACATAACCATTCGAAGATATCAAATTCATCATTGTAATCAATTGGAAACAATTATCTGCGGTCTGGAGACCAGACTTAAAAAACCCTGTGTGGCAGTGTGTGGTAGTGGTTATAATGATCACAGAAGAATGCAGCTTTTGGGGCTCATATACCTTACTCCCTACAAGGTTTGGTTACACTGGCAGAAAACCTTACCATTTGACAGAGAACAACGGACAACGTGAGAAATTTCCCCTGAACAGTGAGACAATTTAATGTTCGAGTATATCATTGATTTTGGGTGGCGAGGCAAAGAGGGCTGTGAAGGGAGAAAAACAGGTGAAGCCTGCAGAAACCACCGACCTTCACCAGCTCTGGGTACCTGGCCACCTTCTAACTTTAGATCGATCTTTTATATCAACCTTTATTAAATGTATGTGAAAAAAAATAACTGAAACACAGTGTGCAAAGCATGGGATTCATACCTGATAGCAGACAATCATGAGTATATTTCATTATTATACTTCATTATTCATTATTTAATTTACCATTAACGGACAACAATATTCAATAACATGTTTCCTTCCTACATTCCAGTTAAACACGTGTTCATACAGCTAGTACATGTAATAATTTCAACAGCAAAATAATAAATGCGTGTCATCGTGTTAAATTAGGTCGCAACGTTGGATACCTAACCAGGCGCAATCAAAGTCGAATTGAGACACATATGTTATTATCAACGTTTTATATGGCAGCATGGCACACGGTTTGAATACTACTTTCACTCATTTGCGTAGCGCATACCGTGCGTCTTTTCAACGTCATTGAAAAGTACTGACTGCTTCTCTTTTCTTAAAATTTGAGGCCTGTAAAGTATAAAAAACGTCATTCAAGTGATCAAGGATTCTCTGTAATTCATGGAGATGTACAAGAATATGGCTAAATACCATTGGCCTTTTCCCAGTATGGTATACATGCATACATGTGTCACACGTGGAAGTGTTCCCTACCGCCAGGCAAAGATTGTTGATTTACCCATGTCTTTTCCACCCCTTCTGCACTGGTCGCCATCGTTTAAGTCTAACATCGAGGTGTTTGACATTAAGTGTGTGATAAACTATGACACTTGATTATTACTTTCTGCACTCACTTGATATATCTTCTTATTACATTACATGAATAATGCCTGATATTATTGCATTCTTAGAGCTAGCAAACACTTTACCGTTCTCACCTGACAGCTCTTTAATGGTGTTACACCTCAATCTGGGCTAGATCTACATCCTTACAATCTTGATGACCTATCTAATAGGTGTTTTAATCCTGTCTAGTTGAATGATGTTAACCAAGACAGTACCTTCACTGGTGATAATAACCGTGAAATTGCACACTGGGACGACTTTAATGCAGCTCAGTCCTTTTCTTTCTCACAATCGTCTTTCGTTAAAAAACCTCTTCTCTGAGTAACTATCATTTTTACACTTTAATGCAAGAAGCTGGCAAAAGCACTTTACAGAATTTTCAGGTTTCCTATATGGTCCAAATTATCTTTTTTCTGAAGAAAATTATCTTTTCTTCTCTGAATGTTGGCTTTCCTCTGATACTCTTTATAAATTTCCCAGCTATAACAAATTTTCTCTGCAACGTTGTACGCGAAAAGGTGGGTCTCTAGCACTGTTTATATCTTCTCACATTGAGTTTTGTCGTCTTAGAGATGATCTTTGTTTTATCGATGACTCTGGTTGGTGTGAATATCTGTGTGTCGAGGCCCTGCATGGTTGGAAAACATATCTCCTCGGTTTAGCCTACCACCCCCCTGGTACAAGTGTTAATAATTTCAGCACTAGGCTACTGTCTATCCTGGAAACATGTCAGTGCGAACGGAAATAATGTGTAATTATAGGAGATTTCAAGATAGATTTGTTAAAATTAGATAATCATGATCCGATAAAATATGTTTTTGAAGCTTTGACCTCACACTACCTTTTTCCCCAAATAACAAAACCAACCAGGGTTCATTCTCGTTCGGCAACTGTAATAGATGACATTTTTACAAATTTCCACAACGATCATCTCTGGAATATTACTCACTGATATAACGGACCACCATCCAATCTTTCGTATTATAAAATCAAACACCTTGCAAGTAAGTTCATTAAATACAGAAAATATATTGATGACGAAAAACATAATTTTATTACAGTGGTCCAGAACACTGACTGGTCTCTCGTAACAAATGAACAAAGTGCCACTAATACAGCAGCAAGTACATGAATTAATAAACTTGATGACATCTGTAATGACTGTTTCCCTACCACAAACCTGTTAACTAATAAACTAAATATAATCCAGCCATAGGTGACGCCTACATCCCTTAGTTCCATTCATGAAAAAACTCGCTCGGAAGCAACTTAGATTAACACCTACAAGAATCGAAAGCAATATCAAACATATAGTAACAAGCTAAAGAAAATCTTGCGCTACGCAAGGAAAAACTATTTTGAGAAAAATTTTATGAAACATAATTTTATTAATAAAAAACATGTGAACCAACTAATGGGTAAGGACAAAAGTATCAATTGTCCTCCTTCTTCAGCATAAATGGCACTAATGAAGACGACGCCAAACCCATTGCTCAGCAATTCAACAAGTATTTTAGCTCCTTAGCAATGGACCGTGATTCCCAATGACGGTAGTTTTTCAGATTACCTTGGTACTCCTTTAGAAAGGGATTGTATCGCTCCTGTAACACAAACAGATGTTGAACGTGTCATCCACATTCTAAAACCATCTGCTGCACCTAGACTTGATGGCGTTCGGATGTCTATTCTCATGGATGCATCCAATTACATCTCTGTCCCATTTGCCCATGTTGTTAATCTTTCATTCTGTACAGGTTCTTTTCCTGACTGCTTTATAGCCGCTAAAGTTATGCCTGTCTATAAATTCGGTAATTCTGATCTGTCAAATTAACGTTTCATCTCTGTTTTACATTGCTTTAGCAAAATTCTTGAAAAGTATTAAACATGATACTTACGTATATCAACATGAATAATACATTTACACATGAACTAGTATGGATTCAGATCCAACCACTCTACCTCTTTTGCAGCACGTTTATACGACAAACTAAGTAATGCAAAAGAAAATAAACAATTTAGCGTGGTCACGTTCCTAGACCTATCCAAGGCCTTTGATACAGTCAATCACGGTATGCTCTTAGATAAACTTGAACATTATGGATTTCGAGTGGTGTCCAATAAATGGTTTAGGAGCTATTTATGCTACAGAGGTCAGGTAGTATCTTTCAATGATATTCTCTCTCAAACTGAACCTGTAGTACATGGTGTTCCTCAAGAATCTATTCTCGGCCCCATTATTTTCCTTCTTTATGTTAATAACATCTCCAACGTTAGCAGTATTCTCCATTTTATTTTATTTGAAGATGACACTAGTACTATATGTTCTTCTAATTATGCCACTGCAGCTATAAATACGATGTCAACAGAATTAGATAAACTCCACACTTGGTTTTGTTTAAACCGCTTGTCCTTGAAAATAAGCAAAACCAAATTCACATTAATTCGATCGGCAACAAAACTAAGGCAAACTTTACTTCCTCAACTTACTATTCTTGGTGCAACGATTAAAACAGTTTCTAAATTTGAATTTTTTCGGAATAATTTTCGATGAAAAACTGAGCTGGACAGACAATATAAACTATATCTGTTTCAAAGTGACAAGGAACGTAGATGTACTAAAACATATACAGTATTGTGTAAACAAGAAAAAAACATTACTCATCCTTCATTATTCTGTAATTTATCCTTATCTTTATTATGGAGTCTCTATCTGGGGTAATACATTTCCAACCCATTTAAAACATCTACGACTTGGCCAAAGCGGGACGTTCGTGCCGTCTCACTTTTAATCGCCTTGATCACACCTCTCCTTTGTTTCGTGATATGCCAATTCTCCCTCTCTTAGATCTAATTGTATTTTCTGTCTTGTTACTGACGCACAGATTCTTCTATCCTCCAGAACAAATCCTCATATGTTTCATCTTGACCGGTGGGAAGGGCGAGGCAACCAATAGGGAGGTAGGGATCTTTTATTAATCACTTCAATGTCTAGCTTGGGCATACACCGCGTGCAAGTTGGATCCTTGGGACACCTGGCCGGATGTGATGCCGGTTGAAATCAACACACTTTAGTTACCAGGTCGTGGATCTATTACTTCTGTTAAGCTGAGATGTGAAGGGAAGCTATAAAAATTGGGGTGAAAAACTGAAAAGGGAGATGAGGGTGGGGTGGTGGGCCTAGGACAGGATTTTTGTTGAGGTGGTTGGGTGCGGAGGCAGCGAAGCAGCGATGTACAATACTGCTCGATCTTAACGATATATCTGGCATGGATGTGGGTAGGAAGATTCACGTAAGAAGGGCGTAATATGACAAGAAGTTCTTCAGATCATACGCCGATCATTCAGCCAAGATGGATGTACCTTCGGCGTATGTAAGATGACACCATCATCCGCTTAGTGTCTTAAGACATACAACTATACATAACCTCATCTAATTGATAACAAATGCCGCGTAGTTTGACTCCAACCTTGTTTGTACTCTCGGAATAAGAAATATTCGCATATGGAAAGGTCTAGTACTCGGCATTTTCACTAATTCACACGTAAACATGATGATGTGCAGATCAAATTTTGCCTGTTTCCGCAATTATTCGGTAAATGCAAAACTATAACCTAAATTCTTTTATTGTGATTGTATATTAAATGTGATGACAACACAGCATTTTATTAATTCTAGACAAGTGACGTCTGATAAATTGCAAGTAATATCACTGCATGTTTTACCTAATTCTGCTCAAGCCAGTGGGCATATAAAATACTACAATTTCTGCATTTACATGAACAGTTTGAACAAAACCCTGACTAAGCTAAATTGGCGAGAATCCGCATTAAGAGTGACCATTTGTCAGCTATCACACTATCTTCGCAGCTCTTATTTTTCTGTCTACGCTATACGTCTTAATTATATTATATAAGTAAATAGACGTTATATTATGCGCTGCCCCTCACCATGTGAGAGTACGATTATGTGAATTTTGGAAATTATATATGGTCGGTCTATGCCTAGGCTGTACATCGACGCGTGTAAGTGATGTGGGGCCTCCGTGGCTCAGTTGGTTAGCGCGCTAGCGCAGCGTAATGACCTAGGAGTCTCTCACCAATGCGGTCGCTGTGAGTTCTCTGGCAGTACTTGGGAAGGTCTGCAAGCAACCTGCGGATGGTCGTGGGTTTCTCCCGGACTCTGCCCGTTTTCCTCCCACCATAATGCTGGCCGTCGTATAAGTGAAATGTTCTTGAGTACGGCGTAAAACACCAGTCAAATAAATAAATAATAGTAAGTGATGTCTTTATGGGTTGTATAAAAGATGTCTAGAAAGAAAGATGTTAAGTTTCCCGTTTTTTTTGCATAATATATATGTAAGATGAATTATGTATCAGAAATCGCCATTTTTAACAGGCCTGTATACACGTGCGTAATAACAGAACACATCTTCTAAAATAAAAAAGATCTTGCTTATACTTTCCATGTTTAGTATTAATGAAAACTTTCCTGGTATAGGCTTTTAACTGAAATACCGATGAGTTCCACGAAACAGGTCTGCTACATATTAGATACACGTAAATCGATATTTCCTCATGAATGTCGTGTTAGAATATATTAGCACTTAATTTGTAATACGCGGCACTATGTCGTTTGCTAGTTATTTCTTTGCCGTTATGGTGACCTTCCTTGTAGGACGAGAGCCAAGGACGAAATCACCTTAAACTCAAACGCAATTTGAAACTTATACAATGAGAGCAAAGTGCTATGAAAACAAGTCCAAAGAAAGGAATTGTTTTCGTTTGGACTTTTTTGATATCCTCGATTTTCTGAATCCTTTGTTACATTGTAGAAAAAAATGCAAACTGGAATGAAAAAAAAAATCGTCAACCAGACAGTGATGTTTCTCACCTTTACAACCGTTTCAGACTTTTACCACAGAAAAAGAAAAAGGTTCATAACGATCCTCTGACAATAGCAATATATTTTGCTATCTATGTTACCGAACAACCGGCAGCCTAATGCAATCACCGTTAAATGTCTTGTCGTATACATGTAGCTAATCCCGAATATAAAAAAAGAAATTACGAAAACACATACAGTACGGGTTTTTTTAATATGTTTAAAAAAAATACGATATTTTAAGACTATTATTTGCGTAACAATTACCTACATGCACTGTTTTAATTTATGACACCACTCGAGCTGCTGTATGTTGTCACTTGCATGGGCTCACACATATACATGATGGGAAAAAGGAATAAAAACTGAATTGGTATTTTTTGTACTTTAACACAATTAAAATTAACCCAATAAGCCACAAGGTATTTATGAAACAATTTCTTAGCAGAGGATTTAGCTTAATGTGTTATGATTAAATGATTATTTATTGATACCAAACTGAAGAGTACGCGTATTTCAATCAAGCCATGGTAATAGTGATGTCCTTTGCAACTTCATGTAAGACCGCCTAAACACATTGGGAGCGGTGTCGAATGTTTATTGCCATCAAAGCGCTGAGATCAGTGGAGCTAGGGGAACCTGGGAAATTCACTATTCATTACTGGAATTAAACAAATACTTCATTAGTTCTGAACAGACCTCCAATAACATATGGCAAAAAGCTGACAATGATGAGACTTTGTGTAAAGAGATAACACGGGCACTGGTCATGCCATAATGACAGCAAGCGGTGCCCGTGTGGCCTTCGAGCAGTCTAACGTTCGTTGAACACTACTTATTTTCAAGCGGTATGGTGTACATGCGAAAAAGTTCGTCGGTATCTCCCCAAAGGTCGGTGGTTTAGCCCGGGCACTCCTGCTCCATCCACCAATGAAAATGACCACCAAGACATTAGCAAAAAATTCTGTAAAATGGTGTTAAGGAAATTCAATGAATAAATTAATAAATACTAATATCAGTGGCTGACAGCAGTGTGCCTGTTATGTTACATCGCATGTGCTTTTGGTAAAGCAAAACACGGTGCCTTAAGTTTATTCTAAAATGGGTTAACCTACTGTTTTCCTACTTTCAAACTGGCTACATTCAATATGGCAAGCGGCCCACCTCAAGACTTCAGTAAAGAAACAACTGTTATGATCTTCGAGTTGTGAATTGTAAACCATTTATATTTTCTAAAAAGGGTTCTCAACCACTAATTTACCTTTTAATAATATGGGATTCAGAAAATGTGCTTTGCAATAGTATACCACGTTACCTTATGTTCCAAACAATGGCAAAATAGTAAAATACCTTTCCACAAAGTACACCGACATACAAGATGCACATTCATTAATATGCCCAACCTTAAAACAGTTTTATTTACACTTCATGGTACATGTATAATGAACAACTACTACGTGATTGGGTAATACGGGTAACGCCACAAAACACTGGTAACTGGGTCACACGTGCGTCAAGGCTCCCTTTCTTGATGATTTAGACATGATCTATAGACATACACATGGGTATCCAATTCCACAAACAGAAACACAACAATAATTCGATGGTCTCCGGGAGAACATTTTAAGCCAATTTTATATTCGCTTTGTCACTACGCATGGTTTTATAAGAAATTTGATACTGTATCTGCGACAGATGTTCAGAGAGCTATGTAGTCGTGCCAGGCCTCTTGTCAGTAATAATTTAAATGGCAGACATGATATGCCATTCAGGTTACGTGCATTCAGGGGGTTTGTCCGTCACTGGCGAAGGATTACTCCGGGCACTCCGATTTGTACCACTTATAAACCGGATGTTTATAAGCTGTAAGAAATGCTGTCATTTAAGTGAGAAATTCTTGAGCACAGTCTTGAAATCCAATGAAGTAACCAATCACTCAATCGGTCAAACAAACAGTCATACTGTGTGCAGGTTAAAATTCGCGTAATGTATGTAACAAATATTAATCGCTGGATCCTTAGTATTTATGATAATAGATGAGGATTATGTCATTCCAGTTGCCTCATACAAATGGTGCAAATAATACAGCATTATGCAAAGATAAAAGATGACTACGCACATACACGTAGTAGGTGCTCTTAAATTCGTCCCTTTTATACTGTTTAAAACACAAATCAACATCAATCTAAAATTACACTTTGTTAGTAAGGTTTTTCATTAGATATAATGGCACATAAATCCGTTTTACTTCAGCCTTTCATCATATCAATCAGTCTTGTTTACAAAATTCCCCGTGTCATACGCTTTCCTGTAGAAATCCACAAAACCCTGCTTTGACAAAGGTAAATACGTACACTAAGCCAGGAAAAACAGATTGACATTCGCATAGCAAGCGCAATATGTGTATTATATTGTTTTGATGCATATATTTTGATAATAAATATTCCTAAATCCCCTCATTGTAAATATATTTTACTCATATTAAGATGTGACTAAAAACAGAGACTTTTAGCATATATACATTGTAATGTTTTACATCTAATGTAATAAGGAACGAATTATCACCAAATTATTAGTGAGTTGAAGAATGAATTCAAGAAATATTTTCACCACGGAATGAATCAAGGTTTCACATAAAGAACGCAATAGAAAACACTACATGTCTTTTTTTTAGAAATATGGCACACGAAACAGAATTGCCACGGAAAAGACCACGCCTTTAATCTGTAGATGTACAAATGTACATACAGCTTTACTAAGAAGAAGGTTAAGACATTATGCTGATAAAACAACTATAATCTTAGGGACAATTCATGGTAGGCGTGATCTTGCATCTGCTTGAACATAGACCCTTACTGTTATCCCTGTGATCGACTGTCTTTGATCGTCTCCCGTACTGGATCCTGGAAGTATCAGATATCATTCATATATTTATTTTATTTTATTTTTTATTTTTTTCACCGAAGTCAAGAATATTTCATTTATACGACGGCAGCCAACATGGTGGAGAAAACCGATCAAAGCTGTGGAAAAATCGACTATTGCACACGGTGATTGGTGTTTTATGCCGCACTCAAGAATACCTCACTTATAGTACGACAGTCTGCTTTATGTTGGACGAACTGGTTTGTACATACGACCATTCGCAGGCTACTGGAGGACATTTCAACCTGCATATAAAGGAAGTCGGCATGAGCTTGAACAATCGACACAGTAGCAGCCTCATGGGAAGGCAATGCAGGTTTATTTTGCATTGTGATGAGCGCTGTGTTGATTTTTTTTTTTTTTGATTGGTGTTTTACGCTGTACTCAAGAATATTTCACTTATACGACGGCGGCCAGCATTATGGTGGTTGGAAACCGGGCAGAGCCCGGGGGAAACCCACGACCATCCGCAGCTTGCCGCCAGACCTTCCCACATACGGCCGGAGAGGAAGCCAGCATGAGCTGGTCTTGAACTCACAGCGACCGCATTGGTGAGAGGCTTCTGGGTCATTACGCTGCGCTAGCGAGCTAACCGACTGAGCCACGGAGGCCCCCGCTGTGATGAGGAATGTTTTACGTGTTCGACACCTGCCATGGCTGTTGGAGGATGACTGGACAGAGGGCATAGAATTACACTAACTATACAGTACTTCTTGCATCCATTCCACCTGAAAAAGAAATAAAAAAAATCTAGTATAAATCCAGGCGAAGCTGTTCTTGAATTAAAAAAAAACAACGGTTACTTGTATACTTTGTTCCGAGAAACATGCCCTTTCTCCTTCAATGCAATATGGTATCACGCTTCACGAGAAAATATGAATGTTGTGCATGATATCGGCATGTTTGTGAGACTAGCTTAAAGACCATGTTTAACCCTGTGTGTAGAGACTACATGTGTGCTCGTTGGAATGGCTGATGACACAGCGAATTGGGGATCTATATCCCCCCCCCCCCCCCAAGAGCGTATAGAGCGGTGGGAAATAACTGTTATTAAAATATTTACAACCGATACCGAGTACATGTTCCTGTTTGCCACTAACAAAAAAACGTATCGGCTGGATAAGCGCAGTGTTATCAGTTTGAACTTTTTCAGAGAAGGAACAACTACATGTAGACATATGGCTTCGGATGATTTTGGGCATGAAATATAGAAATCAGTGAACAAAACTAAGCTGGCTACGTATTCTGTTTCAGTGAAAGTGATCTTTGGAAAATACATTTATTTAACTAAACTAGAAGTATGGTAAAATATGTTCTGTTACCTTACACATCAGAATATGTTATGTCCCACAGGACGAACACTACTGAATCTGAGTCACGAGCTTTCAATAACTCTTCAAACACAATTCACACAGTTCAAAATGTCTATCTTCTCTTGTATTGTTATTTAACTTTTTTGGAAAGCTGTATGAGAAGGTGTGCTGACAAGTTCCCATTTATGCATAGATTCCATCTTTGAAGTGTCCACAAAAAAACCCTTTGTGGAATGCTAAGGCTGAAACTCATCTACATCTATCTATATACATATATTATCCTAATAAAAAGAAAATATGCAAAGGAAAATCTCCTAAAATTAATCGGACGAGTTTGGTTGACAAGCTTTTAAATTTTTGCAAATGATATCCTTAGATCTATTTGACTAAACTATAGGTACGCTTTAATACAATCAGTTGACGGAGTTGAGAACATGATATATCCAGCAGGAGGAACGCTACTGTAAATGACTTATACTGTTGGACCGTTTCATAACCCTTGAACAGAATTCATACAGACCAAGACAAAAAGCCTATCTTCAGTTGCCGGAGTTGAGAACGTGCTATATCTGGCAGAAGGAACGCTACCGTAAATGACTTATACTGTTGGACTGTTCCATAACCCTTGAACAGACTTCACACAGTCCAAGACAAAAAGCCTATCTTCAGCTTTAACACTTAGAAAGATTTGTGTAACTTGTTCCAAAGCTGTTGGCAAGTTCTCATTTTGGTGAACTACATATTCCATTGTTAAAGTTCGATAACTTTAAAAATAATTTAGAAAATGGTATGACAAAATCAGATGTAGATCTTCGCAAAGTGGCAGGAAAGTCTGTTAAAATTAATCGAATAAAGTAAGTTTGCAAGCTCTTAGATCTCTGCAGACTGGATTCTTAAAACAAATAAATCCCACTGAAAGATAGTTTAATGATTTATTTAACACTTTTGCTGTATTAAACGGCAATTTTTAACAGGGTATTTACTTATACGGGCATACATTTAAAGCCCGCGAATCAATATCAAGGCTCAAAGAGTATGTGTCATTTGCGCCGGAAATGCCTGAACTTTTGCCGTTGAAAGAGTAAGCCTTCCTATATCATTATGACGACAACCATTTCAAAAATGTAATTTTGGCAAACTATGGTTATCAGGCTAGAAAATACAGAACGCAAAAACAAAAGCATGAAAATTTTATCGATAGGGATGTTGGGGAATACCAAAACATTTCCACATTTTTTTTCGACATTGTACTATGTCCTGATGGTAATGTTCAAATACATAAAGGAGGTTCTCCTTAGGCACCAAGGAGCTAAACAGAAGTCGTTTGCAATATGGAGAAGCTCGGCAATTGGCCAATTCTGTGTTGTTTTCTTGATCTGAATGTCAGAGCTGTGTGACAAACATTTTCGGCCACAAACAAAAGGACATCAAGAAAAATAACTTTTGAACTACAAAGTATAAAGCCATACACGACAAATTTGCGAAAAACATCATTAATAAAGACAATTAATTTTAGCGTTGGTTATAGATTATAAGATGTTTTTTTTTTTGGTCATACTATATATTTTCGATATACATCTTTGTCATTGTCAATATTTCACATGTGCTATGGTGTCCAGCATAAAGATCGGAAGAAACCAATGGCCATCCGCATGTTGTTACAAGACCTTTCGATGTAGGATCGTAGACGAATATAGCTTGTAGCCATGGCATTTGGAAGCGCAAAATCGAGGTAGATTGAGGAAAGTACATTCCAATGTCGTTTCCGGAAAAAGGCAGGATATCTACTAAGGCAGTATCACGAATGATACCAACCTGTTACAAAAACTGTTTGCAGGGATACCGCCGAAATTGTTGTATAATCAGCGAGAAACTTTCTGCAACCCCATGAAGTTACAATTGTTTCAGGGGAGACAACCCTAGTGAACATATAGATTTATGATTTTTCTGTTGAAATAGATCTAAGTAGTTCACAGCATTATTGCATGTACTAGCTGTATAAATTTGTTTGACTAAAAGAGACAAAAACTGTAATTGGATATTGCTGTCTATTAATGGTAAATTATATGATAAATAATGAGTTTAAATGTACAGATGATTGTCTACAATGAGCACATGTTATGTGCACTGTGCTTTAGTCATTTTATTGCATTTTTTCTTACAGGTTGATGTACAATATGGTTCAGAAGGTTAGCCAGGTACCGAGAGCTGGTGAATCCAGAACCTCCCCCCCCCCCCCCCGCTCCCTGCAAACACACACAGTCCTATTTCCCTCTCCAACTTAATCAATTATATATTTGTACATTAACTTATCTCACTGTTGCGGGGGAAGTTATTCCCACTGTTTGTTCATCTCTGTCAAATGGTAAAGTTTTCTGGCAGTAGATGAGCAAACTCGAATCAGCGACGACGGTGTGTGATTTGGCATATGTGCACACGTAACCGGTTAAATGCGTCCTCTTGTCAAGTTATTCTAACTGTTCATGAAAATTGTTCATAGATCGTGGCAAATTGCATGTTCCCTAGAATCATGGTTAAGGCAGAACTATGGAAGAAATGCTCTGATGTCATCACATTTAATCTACAATAACATTAAAAGTATGGAACATTGTCTCGTGAAGATATGTGTTCGGCTGCATCTGCGTGTGTCCGTAGTACATATGTACCTTGGCTGGGTATGTTTTTTAGTCTGTTTCAATCATCTCCAATATAATTAAAGACGTACAGCATAGAGAATAAACCTAGAGCAGCGGCGACAGTGTGATAGCTGGCAAATGGTCACATGTAGTTATGATATGTGTCAAATTGAATATGTATGTTCTACTTCTCGACCACAAAGGCTCATTGTTGAGTCAAACTATTACATTAAATATTGCTGGCAACATGCAAGTTGTATATTACTCGTCAAAGATTATATATATTCTAGGTCAGTAATTAACTGACCCGTTTCCAAACCAAGGACTAACACAATGCCATAAGGCACTAAGAATGTATACAAAGAAATTAGGACATGGTCTCGTAAAGAAAAACTGTCAACAATCGTCGGTGATGCTGTGAACGCATGTTACATTATTTAAATAATGGATACACGTTGCAGTTTGACTGATATTGTTCAAATAGTCAATATGGAGATTTTACTCAATACGATGCTTATACACCCCCGAGCCCCGGGCTAAGAAGAATTAGATACAGTGTGAAACAGTTCACTAGGGGATACTGAACACGGCGTCCGTAATGCACGCATTGTAGGCTCTTAGAATCCGAACGTAATTGCTGGACAACAGTTTCTATAGGGTTTCATGAGATCTACAGTGATTTGTAGAGAAATCTATGAATATTAAATAATTTCTGATGCGTCTATCTGTGCTAAGGGGCGTGAAATTTGTTACTGTTTAAACATCAACATGAACAGGCAAAATAAAACCATGACTGAGGTAAATTGACAAGTGTCCTTGCATGTATTTTACTGGCTACGTGTGACTAGTTGCCAGTCATCGCACTGTCATGGCTGCTCTGGTTGTACTCAGTATGCTGTACCTCTGTAATTATTTGATAAAAAGTCATTACAAAACTGTTAATTATCAAAATAAGGCGAAAGTATCTATAGCTAGTATACGAACTGATGTTCGTTGAAGGCAAACTCCACGAAATACTCTCCAGAATTACAGTAGTGTGACAATGAACGTGTATTATTTCCGAATATAACAAAATATATAATTCGGCAGCCGCGATGAGTTTATATACAATACGTATATCCGTCCTCAAGCGGTTGGTGAATGTTACACTCGTCAATAAATGCAAATTCCATTGTTTTCATTTTCAAGGGAGAATACTCTTGTGGGCTTATGCACTGACTACCCAGCGGTGATTCGGTTACTTTTAGCAACGGAAAAGAGCCTTCTTTTGAACTAGAAAACACACACACACACTCAGTGCAAATGACACACACACATGCAGTTCCCAGTATAAGGTATAAGAAAAACAGTTGATAGGTCACATGTATCAATTCCATAATGAAAAAAATTGTACTAGTTTTAGGACGAGCTTGAGTGCCACCCACAAAAAAGAGATGTTTACAGCACAACTTTCCACAACAAACGGATATACGAATAATAATAAAAAGAACTAGAATGGATCTGCGAATAGCAGATCCTAGGCCGGGATCCCGGATCTGATCGATGATGTTTTCCCCTTCATGTTCTGTGTTCGAAGGACATATGTTCTACATACACGGCTTTCAAAGTTTCCATGCGACCTTACACCGTTTGTCACTGAGGCAGTCGGCCGGTCATTTGCATTCCCTCGAATAGATCGGCGACCTTGATGATGCTACGCTATGCCCAGTGAAAAACGATCGTTTCTTCGCAGGCTTAGCCCGCTATTTGTAAGAAATAAGGCAAAAACGCGACCAGTGTAACAGCAAGTTTGTACATTCACATCTCAATCCACGACCTGCTATGCACAGACTCACTGCTCCACTGATAGCTCGGCCATCGTTAGAAAGTCAGCACTTGGAGCAGGGCACATGTCCATATCTGTCAATCACCCTGGCCTCTTTAACGTATAGGAAAGAGGACGAGGTCTGCGCAAAACAAGCTAACTTTTACAGGTCCACGTCGTTTGCTGTTGTAGTTAGATCTCTTCGCCGTCTAATAGAGTACTGGAGTTAGATGGGAACTGGAATCAATGTCATCCTATAACCGTTTCGGGAGATCACGGAAAGTGTAGCCGAAAGCATCAGGTCAAATACTACAAACGCAGTCCAGTCCCCATCTAACTCCATGTTAAAACAATAGGATTCCCATCTTTTTCTAAACAAAAACGGTGTTGTTATTTAAACGCTTCTAGCGAAAAAACTATTAATCGGAGCTCAAATCCGTTGACGAATGATCGAAAGAGCATGTCTTGAAGTACATTTTCATGCAGGTTGCACATTTCTAGCTGCAATAGTTCTGGATTAAAAGGCCATTGAAATTACGTAATTTTTTTGAGTTTTTTGCTCATATCTCAAAAAGTTACACAGATAAGCAAAAAATACAAGCAGATTCAGAATCAGCGGCTCAAGATACATCAGAATACGTTGAGAACATTTGAACTTTGAGAACTTTTTGTGACGTCACAAATTCGACCAATGACGAGCTTCCAGAGTTTTGACCGCAAGAAAACCATTTTCGCAAACTTTAAAGAACTCGTAACCTACTAGCCGCATGTCAAATTTGAAAACGATCGGTTCAGTGGTTCTGGAGAAGAAGATTTTTAAAGATTTTACACAAAATCCAATATGGCGGCCGAACCACGTGACATAGCAAAAAAAAAAAAATATACCCCTAGAAAATTTCCGCTAGATTATGTGTGCAAAATTTTAAACTTCTATGTTGATCGGTGTTGGAGTTCTGCTGCTAACAAAATCGAAAAAAAAAAATAATAATAATAATAACTAGAATGGATCTGCGAATAGCAGATCCTAGGCCGGGATCCCGGATCTGATCGATGACGTTTTCCCCTTCATGTTCTGTGTTCGAAGGACACATGTTCCATATACACGGCTTTCAAAGTTTCCATGCGACCTTACACCATTTGTCACTGAGGCAGTCGGCCGGTCATATGCATTCCCTCGAATAGATCAGCGACCTTGATGATTCTACGCTATGCCCAGTGAAAAACGGTCGTCCCTTGGCAGACTTAGCCCGCTATTTGTAAGAAATAAGGCAAAAACACGACCAGTGTAACAGCAAGTTTGTACATTCACATCTCAATCTACGACCTGCCATGCACAGACTCACAGCTCCACTGATAGCTCGGCCACCGTTAGAAAGTCAGCAGTTATACCAGGGCACATGTCCATATCTGTCAATCACCCTGGTCTGTTTAACGTATAGTAAAGAGGACGAGGTCTGCGCAAAACAAAGCTAACTTTTACAGGTCCACGTCGTTTGCTGTTGAAGTTAGATCTCTACGCCATCTAATAGAGTACTGGAGATAGATGGGAACTGGAATCAATGTCATCCCACAACCGTTTCGGGAGATCACGGACAGTGTGGCCGAAACATCAGGTCAAACACTACAAACCCAGTCCAGTCCCCATCTAACTCCATGTTAAGGCAATGGGATTCCCGTCTTTTTCTAAACAAAAAACGGTGTTGTGATTTAAACGCTTGTAGCGAAAAAACTGTGGATCGGAGCTCAAATCTGTTGACGAACGCTCGAAAGAGCATGTCTTGGGCTACAATTTCGTGCAGGTTGCACATTTCTAGCTGTCATAGTTCTCGAGTTACAGGTCATTGAATTCACGTCACTTTTTTTACTTTTTTGCCTTTATCTCAAAAAGTTACACAGATATGCAAAAAATACAACCAGATTCAGAATCAGCAGCTCAAGATACACCAGAATACGTTCAGAACATTTGAACTTTGAGAACTTTTTGTGACGTCACAAATTCGACCAATGGCGAGCTTCCAGAATTTTGACCGGAAGTGAACCATTTTCGCAAACTTTAAAGAACTCGTAACTTACTAGCTGCATGTCAAATTTGAAACCGATCGGTTCAGTGGTTCTGGAGAAGAAGATTTTTAAAGATTTTACACAAAATCCAATATGGCGGCCGAACCACGTGACATAGCAAAAAAGTGGAGAATTTGTCCCGAGATATTCACCGCCAGATTATGTGTGCAAAATTTCAGACCTGTATGTTGAATGGTAAAAAAGTTTCCATGCGAACAAAGTCGGTGAAAAAAAAATAATAATAATAATAATAATAATAATAATAATAATAAGAAAAAACAGAACGATTACAATAGGGATCCCGTTCGGGAGAACGGGATCCCTAATAACTAGAATGGATCTGCGAATAGCAGATCCTAGGCCGGGATCCCGGATCGGATCGATGACGTTTTCCCCTTCATGTTCTGTGTTTGAAGGACAAATGTTCCACATACACGGCTTTCAAAGTTTCCATCCGACCTTACACCTTTTGTCACTGAGGCAGTCGGGCGGTCATTTGCATTCCCTCGAATAGATCGGCGACCTTGATGATTCTACGCTATGCCCAGTGAAAAACAGTCGTTCCTTGGCAGGCTTAGCCCGCTACTAGTAAGAAAAAATGCAAAAACACGACCAGTGTAACAGCAAGTTTGTACATTGACATCTCAATCCACGACCTGCCTTGCACAGACTCACTGCTCCACTGATAGCTCGGCGATCGTTGGAAAGTCAGCACTTGGAGCAGGGCACATGTCCATATCTGTCAATCACCCTGGCCTGTTTAACGTATAGTAAAGAGGACGAGGTCTGCGCAAAACAAAGCTAACTTTTATAGGTCCACATTGTTTGCTGTTGTAGTTAGATCTCTACGCCATCTAATAGAGTACTGGAGTTAGATGGGAACTGGAATCAATGTCATCCTACAACCGTTTCGGGAGATCACGGACAGTGTAGGCGAAAGCATCAGGTTAAATACTACAATCCCAGTCCAGTCCCCTTCTAACTCCATGTTAAATCAATGGGATTCCCGTCTTTTTCTAAACAAAAATCCGTGTTGTCATTTAAACGCTTGTAGCGAAAAAACTTTTTATCGGAGCTGAAATCCGTTGACGAATGCTCGAAAGAGCATGTCTTGGGCTACAATTTCGTGCAGGTTGCACATTTCTAGCTGCCATAGTTCTCGAGTTACAGGTCATTGAACTTACGTAAGTTTTTTGAGTTTTTTGCTTTTATCTCAAAAAGTTTTGCAGATAGCAAAAAAATACACGCAGATCCAGAATCAGCAGCTCAAGATACATCAGAATACGTTCAGAACATTTGAACTTTGAGAACTTTTTGTGACGTCACAAATTCGACCAATAGCGAGCTTCCAGAATTTTGACCGGAAGTGAACCATTTTCGCAAACTTTAAAGAACTCGTAACCTACTAGCTGCATGTCAAATTTGAAAACGATCGGTTCAGTGGTTCTGGAGAAGAAGATTTTTAAAGATTTTACACAAAATCCAATATGGCGGCCGAACCACGTGACATGAGAAAAAAAAAAAAATTATGTGTCTAGAAAATCTCCGCCAGATTGTGTGTACAAAATTTGAGATCTCTATATTGAATGGTGTTTGAGTTCTGCTGCTAACAAGGTCGGTGAAAAAAAAATAATAATAATAATAACTAGAATGGATCTGCGAATAGCAGATCCTAGGCCGGGATCCCGGATCGGATCGATGACGTTTTCCCCTTCATGTTCTGTGTTCGAAGGACACATGTTTCACATACACGGCTTTCAATGTTTCCATGCGACCTTACACCGTTTATCACTTAGTCAGTCGGCCGGTCATTTGCAATCCCTAGAATAGATCGGCGACCTTAATGATGCTACGCTATGCCCAGTGAAAAACTGTCGTTTCTTGCCAGACTTAGAACGCTGTTTGTAAGAAATAAGACAAAAACACGACCAGTGTAACAGCAAGTTTGTACAAGTTTGAACTGGAATCAATGTCATCCTACAACCGTTTCGGGAGATCACGGACAGTGTAGCCGAAAGCATCAGGTCAAATACTACAAACCCAGTCCAGTCCCCTTCTAACTCCATGTTAAATCAATAGGGTTCCCATCATTTTCTAAACAAAAACGGTGTTGTTATTTAAACGCCTCTAGCGAGAAAACTATTAATCGGAGCTCAAATCCGTTGACGAATGATCGAAAGAGCATGTCTTCAACTACATTTTCATGCAGGTTGCACATTTCTAGCTGTCATAGTTCTCGATTAAAAGGCCATTAAAATTACGTAATTTTTTTAGTTTTTTGCCCATATCTCAAAAAGTTACACAGATATAGAGAAAATATAACCAGATTCGGAATCAGCAGCTCAAGATACATCAGAATACGTTGAGAACATTTGAACTTTAAGAACTTTTTGTGACATCATAAATTCGACCAATGGCGAGCTTCGAGAGTTTTAACCGGAAGTAAACCATTTTCGCAAACTTTAAAGAACTCGTGACCTACTAGCTGTATGTCAAATTGGAAAACGATCGGTTCAGTGGTTCTGGAGAAGAAGGTTTTTAAAGATTTTACACAAAATCCAATATGGCGGCCGAACCACGTGACATAGCAAAAAAATGGAGAATTTGTCCCGAGATATTTACCGCCAGAATATGTGTGCAAAATTTCAGACCTCTATGGTGAAAATTGAAAAAGTTTCCTTGCTAACAAAGTCGGTGAAAAAAAAATAATAATAATAATAAGAAAAAACAGAACGATTACAATAGGGATCCCGTTCCGGAAGAACGGGATCCCTAATAAGAAAAAACAGAACGATTACAATAGGGATCCCGTTCGGGAGAACGGGATCCCTAACTAGAATGGATCTGCGAATAGCAGATCCTAGGCCGGGAACCCGGATCTGATCGATGACGTTTTCCCCAACCAATAATACACGGCCCTTGTAACGACAAGTTGATGTAAATGTGCCGAATGTGTTAAATCTGTTTTAAGACAAAATTGCACTTTTTTGCAATTTCATGGTAATTGGCGACAAAACCGTGCGTCGGAGAAAGAAAAAAACACCACACTCGTGATCGGAACATCCAATTATGCCTAGCAGCCTACTTAAAACCTTAAAATTCAGAACATTTTTATCGCCTGACAAATTGGCTAAGCTGGGATCGAACTCTGATATCACAGGCAGGCGTCAGCGGTAAGAGAAAAGAAAGAAAGAAGAAAAATCATAGTTTGTACTTTTATGTCTCAATCCACGACCTGCAATGCACAGACTCAGTGCTCTACTGATATCTAGGCCGTTGTCAGAAAGTCAACACCTGGACCACGGCACGGCACATGTCCATATCTGTCAATCACCCTGGCCTGGTTAGCGTACAGTAAAGAAGACAAGGCCTGCGCAAAACAAAGCTAACTTTTACATGTCCACGTCGTTTGCTGTTGTAGTTAGAATTCTACGCCGTCTAATAAAGTACTGTATAGCTGAATGTCATCCTACAACAATTTCGGGAGATCACGAACAGTGTAGCCAAAAGCATTAGGTCAAATACTACAAACCCAGTCCAATCCCCATCTAACTCCATGTTAAAGCAATAAAATTCCCATCTTTTTCTAAACAAAAACGGTGTTGTCATTTAAACGCTTCTAGCGAAAAAACTATTAATCGGAGCTGAAATCTGTTGACGAGTGCTCGAAAGAGCATGTCTTGGGCTACAATTTCGTGCAGGTTGCACATTTCTAGCTGCCACAGATCTCGAGTTACAGGTCATTGAACTTACGTAAGTTTTTTGAGTTTTTTGCTTATATCTCAAAAAGTTAAACAGATATAGAAAAAATACAACCAGATTCGGAATCAGCAGCTCAAGATACATCAGAATACGTTCAGAACATTTGAACTTTGAGAACTTTTTGTGACGTCACAAATTCGACCAATGGCGAGCTTCCAGAGTTTTGACCGGAAGTGAACCATTTTCTCAAACTTTCAAGAACTTGTAACGTACTAGCAGCATGTCCAATTTGAAAACGATCGGTTCAGTGGTTCTTGAGAAGAAGATTTTTAAAAGTTTTAAACAAAATCCATCATGGCGGCCGAACCACGTGACATGAAAAAAAAATGGAGAATTTATCCCTGGAAAATCCCCGCCAAAATATGTGTGCAAAATTTCAGACCTCTATGTTGAACAGGAAAAAAGTTTCCTTGCTAACAATGTCGGTGAAAAAAAAATAAAAATAATAATAATAATAAGAAAAAACAGAACAATAACAAAAGGGATCCCGTTCGGGAGAACGGGATCCCTAATAAGAACTAGAATGGATCTGCGAATAGCAGATCCTAGGCCGGGATCCCGGATCTGATCGATGACGTTTTCCCCTTTATGATCTTTGTTCGAAGGATACATGTTCCACAAACACGGCTTTCAAAGTTACCTTGCGACCTTACACCGTTTGTCACTGATGCAGTCGGCCGGTCATATGCATTCCCTCATATAGATCGGCGACCTTAATGATGCTACGCTATGCCCAGTGAAAAACGGTCGTTCCTTGGCAGATTTAGCCCGCTAATTGTAAGAAATCAGGCAAAAACACGACCAGTGTAACAGCAGGTTTGTACATTCACATCTCAATCCACGACATGCCATGCACAGACTCACTGCTCCACTGATAGCTCGGCCATCGTTGGAAAGTCAGCACTTGGACCAGTTCACATGTCCATATCTGTTAATCACCCTGGACTGTTTAACGTATAGTAAAGAGGGCGAGGTCTGCGCAAAACAAAGTTAACTTTTACAGGTCCATGTCATTTGCTGTTGTAGTTAGATCTCTACGCCTTCTAATGGAGTACTGGAGATAGATGGGAACTGGAATCAATGTCATCCTACAACTGTTTAGGGAGATCACGGACAGTGTGGCCGAAAGCATCAGGTCAAATACTATAAACCCAGTCCAGTCCCCATCTAACTCCATGTTAAAGGAATAGGATTCCCACCTTTTTCTAAACAAAAAATGGTGTTGTTATTTAAACGCTTGTAGCGAAAAAACTATTGATCGAAGCTCAAATCCGTTGACAATTGCTCGAAAGAGCATGTCTTGGGCTACAATTTCGTGCAGGTTGCACGTTTCTAGCTGTCTTAGTTCTCGAGTTACAGGTCATTGAAGTTACGTAACTTTTTTGATTTTTTGGCTGATATCTCAAAAAGTTACACAGATATGCAAAAAATACAACCAGATTCGGAATCAGCAGCTCAAGATACATCAGAATACGTTCAGAACATATGAACTATGAGAACTTTTTGTGACGTCACAAAATCGACCAATGGCGAGCTTCCAGAGTTTTGACCGGAAGTAAACCATTTTCGCAAACTTTGAAGAACTCCTGACCTACTAGTTGCATGTCAAATTTGAGAACGATCGGTTCAGTGGTTCTTGAGAAGAAGATTTTTAAAGATTTCACACAAAATCCAATATGGCGGCCGAACCACGTGACATAGCAAAAAAAAAAAAAACATACCTCTAGAAAATTTCCTCTAGATCGTGTGTGCAAAATATTAAACTTCTATGTTGAACGGTGTTGGAGTTCTGCTGCTAACAATATCGAAAAAAAAAAAATAATAATAATAATAATAACTAGAATGGATCTGCGAATAGCAGATCCTAGGCCGGGATCCCGGATCGGAGCGATGACGTTTTCCCCTTTATGTTCTCTGTTCGAAGGACACATGTTCCACATACACGGCTTTCAAAGTTTCCATGCGACCTTACACCGTTTGTCACTGAGGCAGTCGGCTGGTCATTTGCATTCTCTCGAATAGATCAGCGACCTTAATGATGCTACGCTATGCCCAGTGAAAAACGGTCGTTTCTTGGCAGACTTAGACCGCTAATTGTAAGAAATAAGGCAAAAACACGACCAGTGTTACAGCAAGTTTGTACATTCACATCTCAAACCACGACCTGCCATGCACAGACTCACTGCTCCACTGATAGCTCGGCCATCGTTAGAAAGTCAGCACTTGGACCACGGCACATGTCCATATCTGTCAATCACCCTGGCCTGTTTAACGTATAGTAAAGAGGACGAGGTCTGCGCAAAACAAAGCTTACTTTTACAGGTCCACGTCGTTTGCTGTTGTAGTTAGATCTCTACGCCATCTAATAGAGTCCTGTATATCTGAGTGTCATCCTACAACCGTTTCGGGAGATCACGGATAGTGTAGTCGAAGGCATCAGGTCAAATACTATAAACCCAGCCCAGTCCCCATCTAACTCCATGTTAAAGCAATAGGATTCCCACTTTTTTCTAAACAAAAAACGGTGTTGTGATTTAAATGCTTGTAGCGAAAAAACTATTGATCGGAGCTCAAATCCATTGACGACTGATCGCAAGAGCATGTCTTGGGCTACAATTTGGTGCAGGTTGCACATTTCTAGCTTCTTATGTTCTCGATTAAAACGCCATTGAAATTACGTCACTTTTTTGAGTTTTTTGCTTATATCTCAAAAAATTACACAGATATGCAAAAAATACAACCAGATTCAGAATCAGCAGCTCAAGATACATCAGAATGCGTTAAGAACATTTGAACTTTAAGAACTTTTTGTGACGTCATAAATTCGACCAACGGCGAGCTTCCAGAGTTTTGACCGGAAGTAAACCATTTTCGCAAACTTTAAAGAACTCCTGATCTACAAGCTACATGTGAAATTTAAAATCGATCAGTTCAGTGGTTCTGGAGAAGAAGATTTTCAAAAGTTTTATACAAAATCCAATATGGCGGCCGAACCACGTGACATGAAAAAAAAATGGAGAATTTATCCCTGGAAAATCACCGCCAGAATTTGTGTGCAAAATTTCAGACCTCTATGTTGAACAGTAAAAAAGTTTCCTTGCTAACAAAGTCGGTGAAAAAAAAATAATAATAATAATAAGAAAAAACAGAACGATTACAATAGGGATCCCGTTCGGGAGAACGGGATCCCTAACTAGAATGTATGTGCGAATAGCAGATCCTAGGCCGGGATCCCGGATCGGATCGATGACGTTTTCCCCTTCATGTTCTGTGTTCGAAGGAGACATGTTCCACATACACGGCTTTCAAAGTTTCCATGCGACCTTACACCGTTTGTCACTGAGGCAGTCGGCCGGCCATTTGTATTCCCTCGAATAGATCGACGACCCTAATGATGCTACGCTATGCCCAGTGAAAAACGGTCGTTTCTTGGCAGATTTAGCGCGCTATTTTTAAGAAATAAGGCAAAAACACGACCAGTGTAACAGGAAGTTTGTACATTCACATCTCAATCCACGACCTGCCATGCATGGACTCACTGCTCCACTGATAGCTCGGCCATCGTTAGAAAGTCAGCACTTAGACCACGGCACATGTCCATATCTGTCAGTCTCCCTGGACTGTTTAACGTATAGTAAAGAGGACGAGGTCTGCGCAAAACAAAGCTAACTTTTACAGGTCCATGTCGTTTGCTGTTGTAGTTAGATCTCTACGCCATCTAATAGAATACTGGAGTTAGATGGGAACTTGAATCAATGTCATCCCACAACCGTTTCGGGAGATCACGGACAGTGTAGCCGAAAGCATCAGGTCAAATACTACAAACCCAGTCCAGTCCCCATCTAACTGCATGTTAAAGCAATAGGATTCCCACCTTTTTCTAAACAAAAAACGGTGTTGTTATTTAAACGCTTGTAGCGAAAAAACTATTGATCGGAGCTCAAATCTGTTGACAAATGCTCGAAAGAGCATGTCTTGGGCTACAATTTCGTGCAGGTTGCACATTTCTAACTGTCATAGTTCTCGAGTTACAGGTCATTGAAATTACGTTATTTTTTTGAGTTTTTTGCTGATATCTCAAAAAGTTACACAGATATACAAAAAATACACGCAGATTCAAAATCAGGAGCTCAAGATACATCAGAATACGTTCAGAACATTTGAACTTTGAGAACTTTTTGTGACGTCATAAATTCGACCAATAGCGAGCTTTTAGAATTTTGACCGGAAGTGAACCATTTTCGCAAACTTTAAAGAACTCGTGACCTACTAGCTGCATGTCAAATTGGAAAACGATCGGTTCAGTGGTTCTGGAGAAGAAGATTTTTAAATGTTTTACACAAAATCCAATATGGCGGCCGAACCACGTGACTTAAGAAAAAAACAAAAAATATACCCCTGGAAAATCTCCGCTAGATGTTGTGTACAAAATTTGAGACCTCAATGTTGAACGGTGTTTGAGTTCTACTGCTAACAAGGTCGGTGAAAAAAAAAAAATAATAATAATAACTAGAATGGATCTGCGAATAGCAGATCCTAGGCCGGGATCCCGGATCGGATTGATGACGTTTTCATATTCACGTTCTGTGTTCGAAGGACACATGTTCCACATGCACAGCTTTCAAAGATTCCATGCAACCTTACACCGTTTGTCATTGAGGCAGTCGGCCGGTCATTTGCATTCCCTCGAATAGATCGGCGACCTTGATGATGCTACGCTATGCCCAGTGAAAAACAGTCGTCCCTTGGCAGGCTTAAATCGCTATTAGTAAGAAATAATGCTAAAACACGACCAGTGTAACAGCAAGTTTGTACATTCACATCTCAATCCACGACCTGCCATGCACAGACTCACTGCTTCACTGATAGCTCGGCCATCGTTAGAAAGTCAGCACTTATACCAGGGCACATCTCCATATCTGTCAATCACCCTGGCCTGTTTAACGTATAGTAAAGAGGACGAGGTCTGCGCAAAAAAAAGCTAACTTTTACAGGTCCACGTCGTTTGCTGTTGTAGTTAGATGTCTACGCCATCTAATAGAGTACTGGAGTTAGATGGGAACTGGAATCAATGTCATCCTACAACCGTTCCGGGAGATCACGGACAGTGTGGCCGAAAGCATCAGGTCAAATACTACAAACCCAGTTCAGTCCCCATCTAACTCTATGTTAAGGCAATAGGATTAGCACCTTTTTCTAAACAAAAAACGGTGTTGCCATTTAAACGCTTGTAGCGAAAAAACTATTAAATGGATATGAAATCCGTTGACAAATGCTTGAAAGAGCATGTTCTGGGCTACAATTTCGTGCAGGTTGCAGATTTCTAGCTGCCATAGTTCTCGAGTTACAGGTCATTGAACTTACGTCACTTTTTTGATTTTTTTGCTCATATCTCAAAAAGTTACACAGATATGCAAAAAATACAACCAGATTCAGAATCAGCAGCTCAAGATACATCAGAATACGTTCAGAATATTTGAACTTTGAGAACTTTTTGTGACGTCACAAATTCGACCAATGGCGAGCTTTCAGAGTTTTGACCGGAAGTGAACGATTTTTGCAAACTTTGAAGAACTCGTGACCTACTAGCTGCATGTTAAATTTAAAAACGATCGGTTCAGTGGTTCTTGAGAAGAAGATTTTTAAAGATTTTACACAAAATCCAATATGGCGGCCGAACCACGTGACATGAAAAAAAAATGGAGAATTTATCCCTGGAAAATCACCGCCAGAATATGTGTGCAAAATTTCAGACCTCTATGTTGAACAATAAAAAAGTTTCCTTGCTAACAAAGTCGGTGAAAAAAAATAATAATAATAATAATAAGAAAAAACAGAACAATAACAAAAGGGATCCCGTTCGGGAGAACGGGATCCCTAATAACTAGAATGTATGTGCGAATAGCAGATCCTAGGCCGGGATCCCGGATCGGATCGATGACGTTTTCCCCTTCATGTTCTGTGTTCGAAGGAGACATGTTCCACATACACGGCTTTCAAAGTTTCCATGCGACCTTACACCGTTTGTCACTGAGGCAGTCGGCCGGCCATTTGTATTCCCTCGAATAGATCGACGACCCTAATGATGCTACGCTATGCCCAGTGAAAAACGGTCGTTTCTTGGCAGATTTAGCGCGCTATTTTTAAGAAATAAGGCAAAAACACGACCAGTGTAACAGGAAGTTTGTACATTCACATCTCAATCCACGACCTGCCATGCATGGACTCACTGCTCCACTGATAGCTCGGCCATCGTTAGAAAGTCAACACTTAGACCACGGCACATGTCCATATCTGTCAGTCTCCCTGGACTGTTTAACGTATAGTAAAGAGGACGAGGTCTGCGCAAAACAAAGCTAACTTTTACAGGTCCATGTCGTTTGCTGTTGTAGTTAGATCTCTACGCCATCTAATAGAATACTGGAGTTAGATGGGAACTTGAATCAATGTCATCCCACAACCGTTTCGGGAGATCACGGACAGTGTAGCCGAAAGCATCAGGTCAAATACTACAAACCCAGTCCAGTCCCCATCTAACTGCATGTTAAAGCAATAGGATTCCCACCTTTTTCTAAACAAAAAACGGTGTTGTTATTTAAACGCTTGTAGCGAAAAAACTTTTGATCGGAGCTCAAAGCCGTTGACGGATGCTCGAAAGAGCATGTCTTGGGCTACAATTTCGTGCAGGTTGCAGATTTCTAGCTGCCATAGTTCTCGAGTTACAGGTCATTGAACTTACGTCACTTTTTTGAGTTTTTTGCTTATATCTCAGAAAGTTTTGCAGATACCAAAAAAATACAAGCAGATTCAGAATCAGGAGCTCAAGATACATCAGAATACGTTGAGAACAATTGAACTTTGAGAACTTTTTGTGACCTCACAAATTCGACCAATAGCGAGCTTCCAGAATTTTGACCGGAAGTGAACCATTTTCGCAAACTTTAAAGAACTCGTGACCTACTAGCTGCATGTCAAATTGGAAAACGATCGGTTCAGTGGTTCTGGAGAAGAAGATTTTTAAAGATTTTACACATAATCCAATATGGCGGCCGAACCACGTGACATGAGAAAAAAAAAAAAATTATATGTCTAGAAAATCACCGCCAGATTGTGTGTACAAAATTTGAGATCTCTATATTGAATGGTGTTTGAGTTCTGCTGCTAACAATGTCGGTGAAAAAAAAATAATAATAATAATAATAACTAGAATGGATCTGCGAATAGCAGATCCTAGGCCGGGATCCCGGATCGGATCGATGACGTTTTTTCCTTATTTGTCTTTTGAATGTTGACATAGATCGAAGATTTTCAGCACACATAGAGTACATGTGTAGCGCTTTCCACTCAGTGATGCTTAGGTTTACAGCTGTAACGGCTTTCTCTTACCAGACCTCCACATATGTTGAAAAATTGCGCTTTTTCGCGTTTTGATTGCAATTTGCGGCAAAACTATACGTCGCCATCAAGAAATCAGTCCAGATTCATGATCAGGACGTCAAAGTACGTCGGGTACCATGCTTACAATGCCCTTGCCTTCATTGTGGTCACAAATGCATTGAAAATGCATCATATAACATGGGGACGTCGAAGAGCCAAATACAGCAAATCGGCCTTTGGACAATATTTGAAGCACTGCAACTCCCACATTTATTGACACACTTTAATGATTTTCCGCACGCCTAGAGTACCCAAAAAGCCCTTTGTACTCAGTCATTTTCAGCTCCACATCTGCAGCAGTTTTGTGTCACGTGACCTCCAAACATGGGCCAAAATTGCACTTTTTCGCACTTTCATGGCAACTGGCGACAAAACTGTGCGTCGGAGAAAGGAAAAAGCACCAAATTCGTCCTCAGAACATCCAACACGCCTAGCAGACTACTTAAAATCTTGAAAGTGACAACATTTTCATCGCCTGACAAATTGCCTAACCTGGGATCGAACTCTGACATGACTAACACGCGACAGCGGTAAGAGAAAAGAAAGAAAGAAGAAAATTCATAGTGTGTACTTTTATGTCTCAATCCACGACCTGCCATGTACAGACTCACTGCTCTACTGATATCTAGGCCGTTGTCCGAAAGTCCACGCCTGGACCAGGGCACATGTCCATATCTGTCAATCACCCTGACCTGGTTATTGTATAGTAAAGAAGACACGGTCTGCGCAAAACAAAGCCAACTTTTACAGGCCCACGTCGTTTGCTGTTGTAGTTAGATCTCTACGCGATGTAATAGAGTACTGGAGTTAGATGGGAACTGGAATGAATGTCATCCTACAACCGTTTCGGGAGATCACGGACAGTGTAAGCGAAAGCATCAGGTCAAATACTACAAATCCAGTCCATTCCCCATCTAACTCCATGTTAAAGCAATAGGATTCCCGTCTTTTTCTAAACAAAAACGGTGTTCTGATTTAAACGCTTCTAGCGAGAAAACTATTGATCGGAGCTCAAATCCGTTGACGGATGATCGAAAGAGCGTGTCTTGAACTACATTTTCGTGCAGGTTGCACATTTCTAGCTGCCATAGTTCTCGATTAAAAGGCTATTGAAATTACGTAATTTTTTTAGTTTTTTGCTGATATCTCAAAAAGTTACACAGATATGCAAAAAATACAACCAGATTCGGAATCAGCAGCTCAGGATACATCAGAATACGTTCAGAACAATTGAACTTTGAGAAGTTTTTGTGACGTCACAAATTCGACCAATGGCGAGCTTTCAGAGTTTTGACCGGAAGTGAACCATTTTCGCAAACTTTAAAGAACTCGTGACCTACTAGCTGCACGTCAAATTTGAAACCGATCGGTTCAGTGGTTCTGGAGAAGAAGATTGTAAAATATTTTACACAAAATCCAATATGGCGGACGAATCACGTGACATAAGAAAAAAACAAAAAATATACCCCTGGAAAAGCTCCGCCAGATTGTGTGTACAAAATTTGAGACCTCTATGATGAACGGTGTTAAAGTTCTGCTGCTCACAATGTCGGTGAAAAAAAAATAATAATAATAATAACTAGAATGGATCTGCGAATAGCAGATCCTAGGCCGGGATCCCGGATCGGATCGATGACGTTTTCCCCTTCATGTTCTGTGTTCGAAGGACACATGTTTCACATACGCGGCTTTAAAAGATTCCATCCGACCTTACACCGCTTGTCATTGAGGCAGTCGGCCGGTCATTTGCATTCCCTCGAATAGATCGGCGACCTTAATGATGCTACGCTATGCCCAGTGAAAAACGGTCGTTTCTTGGCAGACTTAGCCCGCTAGTTGTAAGAAATAAGGCAAAAACACGACCAGTGTAACAGCAAGTTTGTACATTCACATCTCAATCCACCACATGACATGCACAGACTCACTGCTCCACAGATAGCTCGGCCATCGTTGGAAAGTCAGCACTTGGACCAGGGCACATGTCCATATCAGTTAATCACCCTGGCCTGTTTAACGTATAGTAAAGAGCACGAGGTCTGCGCAAAACAAAGCTAACTTTTACAGGTCCATGTCGTTTGCTGTTGTAGTTAGATCTCTACGCCATCTAATAGAGTACTGGAGTTAGATGGGAACTGGAATCAATGTCATCCTACAACCGTTTCGGGAGATCACGGACAGTGTAGCCGAAGGCATCAGGTCAAATACTACAAACCCAGTCCAGTCCCCATCTAACTCCATGTTAAAGCAATGGGATTCCCAACTTTTTCCAAACAAAAAACGGTGTTGTCATTTAAACGCCTGTAGCGAAAAAACTATTGATCAGAGCTCAAATCTGTTGACAAATGCTCGAAAGAGCATGTCTTGGGCTACAATTTCGTGCAGGTTGCACATTTCTAGCTGTCATAGTTCTCGAGTTACAGTTCATTGAACTTACGTAAGATTTTTGCGTTTTTTGCTTATATCTCCAAAAGTTACACAGATATACAAAAAATACAAGCAGATTCGGAATCAGCAGCTCAAGATACATCAGAATACGTTCAGAACATTTGAACTTTGAGAACTTTTTGTGACGTCACAAATTCGACCAAAGGCGAGCTTCCAGAATTTTGACCGGAAGTGAATTATTTTCGCAAACTTGAAAGAACTCGTGACTTACTAGCTGCATGTCAAATTTGAAACCGATCGGTTCAGTGGTTCTGGAGAAGAAGATTTTTAAAGATTTTACACAAAATTCAGTATGGCGGACGAATCACGTGACATAAGAAAAAAACAAAAAATATACCCCTGGAAAATCTCCGCCAGATTGTGTGTACAAAATTTTAGACCTCTATGATGAACGGTGTAAAAGTTCTGCTGCTCACAAAGTCGGTGAAAAAAAAATAATAATAATAATAATAATAAGAAAAAACAGAACAATAACAAAAGGGATCCCGTTCGGGAGAACGGGATCCCTAACTAGAACGGATCTGCGAAAAGCAGATCCTAGGCCGGGATCCCGGATCTGATCGATGACGTTTTCCCCTTCATGTTCTGTGTTCGAAGGACACATGTTCCACATACACGGCTTTCAAAGTTTCCATGCGATCTTACACCGTTTGTCACGGGGCAGGCGGCCGGTCATTAGCATTTCAGCGAATAGATCGGCGACCTTAAAGATGCTACGTTATGCCCAGTGAAAAAACGGTCGTTTCTTGGCACACTTAGCCCGCCTTTTGTAAGAAATAAGGCAAAAACATGCCCAGTGTAACAGCAAGTTTGTACATTCACATCTCAATCCACGACCTGCCATGCACAGACTCACTGCTCTACTGATTGCTCGGCCATCGTTGGAAAGTCAACACTTGGACCAGTTCACATGTCCATATCTGTTAATCACCCTGGACTGTTTAACATATAGTAAAGAGGCGAGGTCTGCGCAAAACAAAGTTAACTTTTACAGGTCCATGTCATTTGCTGTTGTAGTTAGATCTCTACGCCTTCTAATAGAGTACTGGAGGTAGATGGGAACTGGAATCAATGTCATCCTACAACTGTTTCGGGAGATCACGGACAGTGTGGCCGAAAGCATCAGGTCAAATACTATAAACCCAGTCCAGTTCCCCATCTAACTCCATGTTAAAGCAATAGGATTCCCACCTTTTTCTAAACAAAAAACGGTGTTGTTATTTAAACGCTTGTAGCGAAAAAACTATTGATCGGAGCTGAAATCCGTTGACGAATGCTCGAAAGAGCATGTTATGGGCTACAATTTCGTGCAGGTTGCACGTTTCTAGCTGTCTTAGTTCTCGAGTTACAGGTCATTGAACTTACGTAACTTTATTGATTTTTTGGCTGATATCTCAAAAAGTTACACAGATATGCAAAAATACAACCAGATTCGGAATCAGCAGCTCAAGATACATCAGAATACGTTCAGAACATATGAACTATGAGAATTTTTTGTGACGTCACAAATTCGACCAATGGCGAGCTTCCAGAGTTTTGACCGGAAGTCAGCCATTTTCGCAAACTTTGAAGAACACCTGACCTACTAGTTGCATGTCAAATTTGAGAACGATCGGTTCAGTGGTTCTGGAGAAGAAGATTTTTAAAGATTTTACACAAAATCCAATATGGCGGCCGAACCACGTGACATAGCAAAAAAAAAAAAAAACATACCTCTAGAAAATTTCCTCTAGATCGTGTGTGCAAAATATTAAACTTCTATGTTGAACGGTGTTGGAGTTCTGCTGCTAACAAAGTCGAAAAAAAAAATAATAATAATAATAACTAGAATGGATCTGCGAATAGCAGATCCTAGGCCATGATCCCGGATCAGATCGATGACGTTTTCCCCTTCATGTTCTGTGTTCGAAGGACACATGTTCCATATACACGGCTTTCAAAGTTTCCATGCGACCTTACACCGTTTGTCACTGAGGCAGTCGGCCGGTCATATGCATTCCCTCGAATAGATCAGCGACCTTGATGATTCTACGCTATGCCCAGTGAAAAACTGTCGTCCCTTGGCAGACTTAGCCCGCTATTTGTAAGAAATAAGGCAAAAACACGACCAGTGTAACAGCAAGTTTGTACATTCACATCTCAATCTACGACCTGCCATGCACAGATTCACAGCTACACTGATAGCTCGGCCACCGTTAGAAAGTCAGCACTTATACCAGGGCACATGTCCATATCTGTCAATCACCCTGGCCTGTTTAACGTATAGTAAAGAGGACGAGGTCTGCGCAAAACAAAGCTAACTTTTACAGGTCCACGTCGTTTGCTGTTGAAGTTAGATCTCTACGCCATCTAATAGAGTACTGGAGATAGATGGGAACTGGAATCAATGTCATCCCACAACCGTTTCGGGAGATCACGGACAGTGTGGCCGAAACATCAGGTCAAATACTACAAACCCAGTCCAGTCCCCATCTAACTCCATGTTAAAGCAATAGGATTCCCATCTTTTTCTAAACAAAAAACGGTGTTGTGATTTAAACGCTTGTAGCGAAAAAACTATTGATCGGAGCTCAAATCTGGTGACGACTGCTCGAAAGAGCATGTCTTGGGCTACAATGTCGTGCAGGTTGCACATTTCTAGCTGTCATAGTTCTCGAGTTACAGGTCATTGAACTTACGTCTATTTTTTTACTTTTTTGCTTATATCTCAAAAAGTTACACAGATATACAAAAAATACAAGCAGATTCAGAATCAGCAGCTCAAGATACACCAGAATGTGTTCAGAACAATTGAACTTTGAGAACTTTTTGTGACGTCACAAATTCGACCAATGGCGAACTTCCAGAATTTTGACCGGAAGTGAACCGTTTTCGCAAACTTGAAAGAACTCGTGACTTACTAGCTGCATGTCAACTTTCAAACCGATCGGTTCAGTGGTTCTTGAGAAGAAGATTTTTAATTATTTTACACAAAATCCAATATGGCGGCCGAACCACGTGACATAGCAAAAAAGTGGAGAATTTGTCCCGAGGTATTCACCGCCAGAATATGCGTGCAAAATTTCAGACCTGTATGTTGAACGGTAAAAAAGTCTCCATGCGAACAAAGTCGGTGAAAAAAAAATAATAATAATAATAATAACTAGAATGGATCTGCGAATAGCAGATCCTAGGCCGGGATCCCGGATCGGATCGATGACGTTTTCATCTTCATGTTCTGTGTTCAAAGGACACATGTTCCACATACACGGCTTTCAAAGTTACCATGCGACCTTACACCGTTTGTCACTGAGGCAGTCGGCCGGTCATTCGCATTCCCTCGAATAGATCGGCGACCTTGATGATGCTACGCTATGCCCAGTGAAAAACAGTCGTTCTTTGGCAGACTTAGCCCGCTTTTTCTAAGAAATAACACAAAAACACGACCAGTGTAACAGCAAGTTTGTACATTCACATCTCAATTCAGGATATGCCATGCACAGACTCACTGCTCCACTGATAGCTCGGCCATCATTAGAAAGTCAGCACTTGGACCACGGCACATGTCCATATCTGTCAATCACCCTGGCCTGCTTAACTTATAGTGAAGAGGACACGGTCTGCGCAAAACAAAACTATCTTTTACAGGTCCACGTCGTTTGCTGTTGTAGTTAGATCTCTTCGCCATGTAAAAGAGTACTGGAGTTAGATGGGAACTGGAATCAATGTCATCCTACAACCGTTTCGGGAGATCACGGACAGTGTAGCCGAAAGCATCAGGTCAAATACTACAAACCCAGTCCAGTCCCCATCTAACTCCATGTTAAAGCAATAGGATTCCCATCTTTTTCTAAACAAAAAACGGTGTTGTCATTTAAACGCTTCCAGCGAAAAAACTCTTGATCGGAGCTCAAATCCATTGACGAATGCTCGAAAGAGCATGTTTTGGGCTACAATTTCGTGCAGGTTGCACACCTCTAGCTGTCATAGTTCTTGAGTTACAGTTCATTGAAGTTACGTAAGTTTTTTGACTTTTTTGCTTATATCTCAAAAAGTTACACAGATATGCCAAAAATACAAGCAGATTCTGAATCAGCAGCTCAAGATACATCAGAATACGTTCAGAAAAATTGAACTTTGAGAACTTTTTGTGACGTCACAAATTCGACCAATGGCGTGCTTCCAGAGTTTTGACCGGAAGTGAACCATTTTCGCAAACTTTAAAGAACTCGTAACCTACTAGCTGCATATCAAATTTGAAAACGATCGGTTCAGTGGTTCTGGAGAAGAAGATTTTTAAAAGTTTTACACAAAATCCAATATGGCGGCCGAACCACGTGACATGAAAAAAAAATGGAGAATTTATCCCTGGAAAATATCCGCCAGAATTTGTGTGCAAAAATTTAGATCTCTATGTTGAACGGTAAAAAAGTTTCCTTGCTAACAAAGTCGGTGAAAAAAAAATAATAATAATAATAATAATAATAATAATAAGAAAAAACCGAACAATTACAAAAGGGATCCCGTTCGGGAGAACGGGATCCCTAATAATAATAATAACTAGAATGGATCTGCGAATAGCAGATCCTAGGCCGGGATCCCGGATCGGATCGATGACGTTTTCCCCTTCATATTCTGTGTTCGAAGGACACATGTTCCACATACACGGCTTTCAAAGATTCCATGCGACCTTACACCGTTTGCCATTGAGGCAGTCGGCCGGTCATTTGCATTTCCTCGAATAGATCGGCGACCTTAATGATGCTACGCTATGCCCAGTAAAAAACGGTCCTTCCTTGGCAGACTTAGACCGCTAATTGTAAGACATAACGCAAAAACACGACCAGTGTAACAGCAAGTTTGTACATTCACATCTCAATCCACGACATGCCATGCACAGACTCACTGCTCCACTGACAGCTAGGCCATCGTTAGAAAGTCAGCACTTGGACCATGTCCATATCTGTCAATCACAGTGTCCTGTTTAACGTATAGTAAAGAGGATGAGGTCTGCGCAAACCAAAACTATCTTTTACAGGTCCACGTCGTTTGCTGTTGTAGTTAGATCTCTACGCCTTCTAATAGAGTACTGGAGTTAGATGGGAACTGGAATCAATGTCATCCTACAACCGTTTCGGGAGATCACGGACAGTGTAGCCGAAAGCATCAGGTCAAATACTACAAACCCAGTCCAGGCCCCATCTAACTCCATGTTAAAGCAATAGGATTCCCATCTTTTTCTAAACAAAAAACGGTGTTGTGATTTAAACGCTTCTAGCGAAAAAACTATTGATCGGAGCTCAAATCTGTTGACGGATGCTCGAAAGAGCATGTCTTGTTCTACAATTTGGTGCAGGTTGCACATTTCTAGCTGCCATAGTTCTCGAGTTACAGGTCATTGAATTTACGTCACTTTTTTGAGTTTTTTGCTCATATCTCAAAAAGTTATAAAGATATGCAAAAAATACAACAAGATTCAGAATCAGCAGCTCAAGATACATCAGAATACGTTCAGAACAATTGAACTTTGAGAATTTTTTGTGACGTCACAAATTCGACCAATAGCGAGCTTCCAGAATTTTGACCGGAAGTGAACCATTTTCTAAAACTTTGAAGAACTTGTGACCTACTAGCTGCATGTCAAATTTGATAACGATCGGTACAGTGGTTCTGGAGGAGAAGATTTTTAAAGATTTTACACAAAATCCAATATGGCGGCCGAACCACGTGACATGAAAAAAAAATGGAGAATTTATCCCTGGAAAATCTCCGCCAGAATACGTGTGCAAAATTTCAGACCTGTATGTTGAACAGTAAAAAAGTTTCCTTGCTAACAAAGTCGGTGAAAAAAAAATAATAATAATAATAATAAGAAAAAACAGAACGATTACAATAGGGATCCCGTTCGGGAGAACGGGATCCCTAATAACTAGAATGGATCTGCGAATAGCAGATCCTAGGCCGGGATCCCGGATCGGATCGATGACGTTTTCCCTTTTATGTTCTGTGTTCGAAGGACACATGTTCCACATACACGGCTTTCAAAGTTTCCATGCGACCTTACACCGTTTGTCACTGAGGCAGTCGGCCGGTCATTTGCATTCCCTCGAATAGATCGGCGACCTTAATGATGCTACGCTATGCCCAGTGAAAAACGGTCGTTCCTTGGCAGACTTAGCACGCTATTTGTAAGAAATAAGGCAAGAACACGACCAGTGTAACAGCAAGTTTGTAGATTCACATCTCAATCCACGACCTGCCATGCACAGACTCACAGCTCCACTGATAGCTCGGCCATCGTTGGAAAGTCAGCTCTTGGACCAGTTCACATATCCATATTTGTTAATCACCCTGGATTGTTTAACGTATAGTAAAGAGGACGAGGTCTGCGCAAAACAAAGCTAACTTTTACAGGTATATGTCGTTTGCTGTTGTAGTTAAATCTCTACGCCATCTAATAGAGTACTGGAGTTAGATGGGAACTGGAATCAATGTTATCCTACAACCGTTTCGGGAGATCACGGACAGTGTAGCCGAAAGCATCAGGTCAAATACTACAAACCCAGTTTTGTCCCCATCTAACTCCATGTTAAAGCAATAGGATTAGCACCTTTTTCTAAACAAAAAACGGTGTTGTCATTTAAACGCTTGTAGCAAAAAAACTATTTATCGGAGCTCAAATCCGTTGACGAATGCTCGAAAGAGCATGTCTTGGGCTACAATTTGGTGCAGGTTGCACATTTCTTGCTCCCACACATCTCGAGTTACAGGTCATTGAAATTACGTAATTTTTTTGAGTTTTTTGCTCATATCTCAAAAAGTTACACAGATATACAAAAAATACAAGCAGATTCAGAATCAGCAGCTCAAAATACACTAGAATACGTTTAGAACAATTAAACTTTGAGAACTTTTTGTGACGTCACAAATCCGACCAATGGCGAACTTCCAGAATTTTGACCGGAAGTGAACCATTTTCGCAAGCTTTAAAGAACTCGTAACTTACTAGCAGGATGTCAAATTTGAAACCGATCGGTTCAGTGGTTCTGGAGAAGAAGATTTTTAAATATTTTACACAAAATCCAATATGGCGTCCGAACCACGTGACATAACAAAAAAGTGGAGAATTTGTCCCGAGATATTCACCGCCAGAATATGTGTGCAAAATTTCAGACCTGTATGTTGAACGGTAAAAAAGTTTCAATGCGAACAATGTCGGTGAAAAAAAAATAATAATAATAATAATAATAATAATAATAATAACTAGAATGGATCTGCGAATAGCAGATCCTAGGCCGGGATCCCGGATCGGATCGATGACGTTTTCCCCTTCATATTCTGTGTTCGAAGGACACATGTTCCACATACACGGCTTTCAAAGATTCCATGCGACCTTACACCGTTTGCCATTGAGGCAGTCGGCCGGTCATTTGCATTTCCTCGAATAGATCGGCGACCTTAATGATGCTACGCTATGCCCAGTAAAAAACGGTCCTTCCTTGGCAGACTTAGACCGCTAATTGTAAGACATAACGCAAAAACACGACCAGTGTAACAGCAAGTTTGTACATTCACATCTCAATCCACGACATGCCATGCACAGACTCACTGCTCCACTGACAGCTAGGCCATCGTTAGAAAGTCAGCACTTGGACCATGTCCATATCTGCCAATCACAGTGTCCTGTTTAACGTATAGTAAAGAGGATGAGGTCTGCGCAAACCAAAACTATCTTTTACAGGTCCACGTCGTTTGCTGTTGTAGTTAGATCTCTACGCCTTCTAATAGAGTACTGGAGTTAGATGGGAACTGGAATCAATGTCATCCTACAACCGTTTCGGGAGATCACGGACAGTGTAGCCGAAAGCATCAGGTCAAATACTACAAACCCAGTCCAGTCCCCATCTAACTCCATGTTAAAGCAATAGGATTCCCATCTTTTTCTAAACAAAAAACGGTGTTGTGATTTAAACGCTTCTAGCGAAAAAACTATTGATCGGAGCTCAAATCTGTTGACGAATGCTCGAAAGAGCATGTCTTGTTCTACAATTTGGTGCAGGTTGCACATTTCTAGCTGCCATAGTTCTCGAGTTACAGGTCATTGAAGTTACGTCACTTTTTTGAGTTTTTTGCTCATATCTAAAAAAGTTATAAAGATATGCAAAAAATACAACAAGATTCAGAATCAGCAGCTCAAGATACATCAGAATACGTTCAGAACAATTGAACTTTGAGAATTTTTTGTGACGTCACAAATTCGACCAATAGCGAGCTTCCAGAATTTTGACCGGAAGTGAACCATTTTCTAAAACTTTGAAGAACTTGTGACCTACTAGCTGCATGTCAAATTTGATAACGATCGGTCCAGTGGTTCTGGAGGAGAAGATTTTTAAAGATTTTACACAAAATCCAATATGGCGGCCGAACCACGTGACATGAAAAAAAAATGGAGAATTTATCCCTGGAAAATCTCCGCCAGAATACGTGTGCAAAATTTCAGACCTGTATGTTGAACAGTAAAAAAGTTTCCTTGCTAACAAAGTCGGTGAAAAAAAAATAATAATAATAATAATAAGAAAAAACAGAACGATTACAATAGGGATCCCGTTCGGGAGAACGGGATCCCTAATAACTAGAATGGATCTGCGAATAGCAGATCCTAGGCCGGGATCCCGGATCGGATCGATGACGTTTTCCCTTTTATGTTCTGTGTTCGAAGGACACATGTTCCACATACACGGCTTTCAAAGTTTCCATGCGACCTTACACCGTTTGTCACTGAGGCAGTCGGCCGGTCATTTGCATTCCCTCGAATAGATCGGCGACCTTAATGATGCTACGCTATGCCCAGTGAAAAACGGTCGTTCCTTGGCAGACTTAGCACGCTATTTGTAAGAAATAAGGCAAGAACACGACCAGTGTAACAGCAAGTTTGTAGATTCACATCTCAATCCACGACCTGCCATGCACAGACTCACAGCTCCACTGATAGCTCGGCCATCGTTGGAAAGTCAGCTCTTGGACCAGTTCACATATCCATATTTGTTAATCACCCTGGATTGTTTAACGTATAGTAAAGAGGACGAGGTCTGCGCAAAACAAAGCTAACTTTTACAGGTATATGTCGTTTGCTGTTGTAGTTAAATCTCTACGCCATCTAATAGAGTACTGGAGTTAGATGGGAACTGGAATCAATGTTATCCTACAACCGTTTCGGGAGATCACGGACAGTGTAGCCGAAAGCATCAGGTCAAATACTACAAACCCAGTTTTGTCCCCATCTAACTCCATGTTAAAGCAATAGGATTAGCACCTTTTTCTAAACAAAAAACGGTGTTGTCATTTAAACGCTTGTAGCGAAAAAACTATTTATCGGAGCTCAAATCCGTTGACGAATGCTCGAAAGAGCATGTCTTGGGCTACAATTTGGTGCAGGTTGCACATTTCTTGCTCCCACACATCTCGAGTTACAGGTCATTGAAATTACGTAAATTTTTTGAGTTTTTTGCTAATATCTCAAAAAGTTACACAGATATACAAAAAATACAAGCAGATTCAGAATCAGCAGCTCAAAATACACTAGAATACGTTTAGAACAATTGAACTTTGAGAACTTTTTGTGACGTCACAAATTCGACCAATGGCGAACTTCCAGAATTTTGACCGGAAGTCAACCATTTTCGCAAACTTTAAAGAACTCGTAACTTACTAGCAGGATGTCAAATTTGAAACCGATCGGTTCAGTGGTTCTGGAGAAGAAGATTTTTAAAGATTTTACACAAAATCCAATATGGCGTCCGAACCACGTGACATAACAAAAAAGTGGAGAATTTGTCCCGAGATATTCACCGCCAGAATATGTGTGCAAAATTTCAGACCTGTATGTTGAACGGTAAAAAAGTTTCCATGCGAACAAATTCGGTGAAAAAAAAATAATAATAATAATAATAAGAAACTAGAATGGATCTGCGAATAGCAGATCCTAGGCCGGGATCCCGGATCGGATCGATGACGTTTTCCCCTTCATGATCTATGTTCGAAGGACACATGTTCCACAAACACGGCTTTCAAAGTTACCTTGCGACCTTACACCGTTTGTAAATGATGCAGTCGGCCGGTCATTTGCATTCCCTCGAATAGATCGGCGACCTTAATCATGCTACGATATGCCCAGAGAAAAACGGTCGTTCCTTGGCAGACTTAGCCCGCTAATTGTAAGAAATCAGGCAAAAACACGACCAGTGTAACAGCAGGTTTGTACATTCACATCTCAATCCACGACATGCCATGCACAGACTCACTGCTCCAGTGATAGCTCGGCCATCGTTGGAAAGTCAGCACTTGGACCAGTTCACATGTCCATATCTGTTAATCACCCTGGCCTCTTTAACGTATAGTAAAGAGGACGAGGTCTGCGCAAAACAAAGCTAACTTTTACAGGTCCATGTCATTTGCTGTTGTAGTTAGATCTCTACGCCATCTAATAGAGTACTGGAGATAGATGGGAACTGGAATCAATGTCATCCTACAACTGTTTTGGGAGATCACGGACAGTGTAGCCGAAAGCATCAGGTCAAATACTACAAACCCAGTCCAGTCCCCATCTAACTCCATGTTAAAGCAATAGGATTCCCACCTTTTCTAAACAAAAAACGGTGTTGTCATTTAAACGCTTGTAGCGAGAAAACTTTTGATCGGAGCTGAAATCCGTTGACCAATGCTCGAAAGAGCATGTCTTGGGCTACAATTTCGTGCAGGTTGCACATTTCTAGCTCCCACAGATCTCGAGTTACAGGTCATTGAACTTACGTCACTTTTTTGAGTTTTTTGCTAATATCTCAAAAAGTTACACAGATATTCAAAAAATACATGCAGATTCGGAATCAGCAGCTCAAGATACACCAGAATACGTTGAGAACAATTGAACTTTGAGAACTTTTTGTGACGTCACAAATTCGACCAATGGCGAACTTCCAGAATTTTATCGGAAGTGAACCATTTTCGCAAACTTTAAAGAACTCGTAACTTACTAGCTGCATATCAAATTTGAAAACGATCGGTTCAGTGGTTCTGGAGAAGAAGATTTTTAAAGATTTTACACAAAATCCAATATGGCGTCCGAACCACGTGACATAGCAAAAAAGTGGAGAATTTGTCCCGAGATATTCACCGCCAGATTATGTGTGCAAAATTTGAGACCTGTATGTTGAACGGTCAAAAAGTTTCCATGCGAACAAAGTCGGTGAAAAAAAAATAATAATAATAATAATAACTAGAATGGATCTGCGAATAGCAGATCCTAGGCCGGGATCCCGGATCGGATCGATGACGTTTTCCCCTTCATGTTCTGTGTTCGAAGGACACATGTTCCACATACACGGCTTTCAAAGTTTCCATGCGACCTTACACCGTTTGTCACTGAGGCAGTCGGCCGGTCATTTGCATTCCCGTGAATAGATCGGCGAACTTAATGAAGTTAGGCTATGCCTAGTGAAAAACGGTCGTTCCTTGGCAGACTTAGCCCGCTATTTGTAAGAAATAACGCAAAAACACGACCAGTGTAACAGCAAGTTTGTACATTCACATCTCAATCCACCACACGCCATGCACAGACTCACGGCTCTCATGATAGCTCGGCCATCAATAGAAAGCCCGCACTTGGGCCACGGCACATGTCCATATCTGTCAATTACCCTGGCCTGTTTAACGTGTAGTAAAGAGGACGAGGTCTACGCAAAACAAAGCTAACTTTCACAGTTGCATGCCGTTTACTGTTGTAGTTAGATCTCTACGCCATCTAATATAGTACTGTGTAGCTGAATGTCATCCTACAACGGTTTCTGGAGATCACGGACAGTGTAGCCGAAAGCATCAGGTCAAATACTACAAATCCAGTCCAGTCCCCATCTAACTCCATGTTAAATCAATAGGATTCCCATCTTTTTCTAAACAAAAACGGTGTTGTTATTTAAACGCCCCTAGCGAGAAAACTAATAATCGGAGCTCAAATCCGTTGACGAATGATCGAAAGAGCGTGTCTTGAACTACATTTTCATGCAGGTTGCACATTTCTAGCTGTCATAGTTCTCGATTAAAAGGCCATTAAAATTACGTCACTTTTTTTAGTTTTTTGCTCATATCTCAAAAAGTTACACAGATATGCCAAAAACACAAGCAGATTCAGAATCAGCAGCTCAAGATACATCAGAACGCGTTCAGAACAATTGAACTTTGAGAACTTTTTGTGACGTTACAAATTTGACCAATGGCGAGCTTCCAGAATTTTGACCGGAAGTGAACCATTTTCGCAAACTTTAAAGAACTCGTGACTTACTAGCTGCATGTCAAGATTGAAACCGATCGGTTCAGTGGTTCTGGAGAAGAAGATTTTTAAAGATTTTCAACAAAATCCAATATGGCGGCCGAACCACGTGACATAGCAAAAAAGTGGAGAATTTGTCCCGAGATATTCACCGCCAAATTATGTGTGCAAAATTTCAGACCTGTATGTTGAAAGGTAAAAAAGTTTCCATGCGAACAAAATCGGTGAAAAAAAAATAATAATAATAATAACTAGAATGGATCTGCGAATAGCAGATCCTAGGCCGGGATCCCGGATCTGATCGATGACGTTTTCCCCTTCATGTTCTGTGTTCGAAGGACACATGTTCCATATACACGGCTTTCAAAGTTTCCATGCGAGTTTACACCGTTTGTCACTGAGGCAGACGGCCGGTCATATGCATTCCCTCGAATAGATCAGCGACCTTGATGATTCTACGCTATGCCCAGTGAAAAACGGTCGTCCCTTGGCAGACTTAGCCCGCTATTTGTAAGAAATAAGGCAAAAACACGACCAGTGTAACAGCAAGTTTGTACATTCACATCTCAATCTACGACCTGCCATGCACAGACTAACAGCTCCACTGATAGCTCGGCCACCGTTAGAAAGTCAGCAGTTATACCAGGGCACATGTCCATATCTGTCAATCATCCTGGTCTGTTTAACGTATAGTAAAGAGGACGAGGTCTGCGCAAAACAAAGCTAACTTTTACAGGTCCACGTCGTTTGCTGTTGAAGTTAGATCTCTACGCCATCTAATAGAGGACTGGAGATAGATGGGAACTGGAATCAATGTCATCCCACAACTGTTTCGGGAGATCACGGACAGTGTGGCCGAAACATCAGGTCAAATACTACAAACCCAGACCAGTCCCCATCTAACTCCATGTTAAAGCAATGGGATTCCCGTCTTTTTCTAAACAAAAAACGGTGTTGTGATTGAAACGCTTGTAGGGAAAAAACTATTGATCGGAGCTGAAATCTGTTGACGAATGATCGAAAGAGCATGTCTTGGGCTACAATTTCGTGCAGGTTGCACATTTCTAGCTGTTATAGTTCTCGAGTTACAGGTGTTTGAATTTACGTCACTTTTTTTACTTTTTGGCTCATATCTCAAAAAGTTACACAGATATGCCAAAAACACAAGCAGATTCAGAATCAGCAACTCAAGATACACCAGAATACGTTCAGAACAATTGAACTTTGAGAACTTTTTGTGACGTCACAAATTCGACCAATGGCGAGCTTCCAGAGTTTTGACCGCAAGTGAACCATTTTTGCAAACTTTAAAGAACTTGTGACTTACTAGCTGCATGTCAAGTTTGACACCGATCGGTTCAGTGGTTCTTGAGAAGAAGATTTTTAAAGATTTTACACAAAATCCAATATGGCGGCCGAACCACGTGACATAGCAAAAAAGTGGAGAATTTGTCCCGAGATATTCACCGCCAGATTATGTGTGCAAAATTTCAGACCTGTATCTTGAACGGTAAAAAAGTTTCCATGCGAACAAAGTCGGTGAAAAAAAAATAATAATAATAATAATAACTAGAATGGATCTGCGAATAGCAGATCCTAGGCCGGGATCCCGGATCTGATCGATGACGTTTTCCCCTTCATGTTCTGTGTTCGAAGGACACATGTTCCATATACACGGCTTTCAAAGTTTCCATGCGACCTTACACCGTTTGTCACTGAGGCAGTCGGCCGGTCATATGCATTCCCTCGAATAGATCAGCGACCTTGATGATTCTACGCTATGCCCATTGAAAAACAGTCGTCCCTTGGCAGACTTAGCCCGCTATTTGTAAGAAATAAGGCAAAAACACGACCAGTGTAACAGCAAGTTTGTACATTCACATCTCAATCTACGACCTGCCATGCACAGACTCACAGCTCCACTGATAGCTCGGCCACCGTTAGAAAGTCAGCAGTTATACCAGGGCACATGTCCATATCTGTCAATCACCCTGGTCTGTTTAACGTATAGTAAAGAGGACGAGGTCTGCGCAAAACAAAGCTAACTTTTACAGGTCCACGTCGTTTGCTGTTGAAGTTAGATCTCTACGCCATCTAATAGAGTACTGGAGATAGATGGGAACTGGAATCAATGTCATCCCACAACCGTTTCGGGAGATCACGGACAGTGTGGCCGAAACATCAGGTCAAATACTACAAACCCACTCCAGTCCCCATCTAACTCCATGTTAAAGCAATAGGATTCCCGTCTTTTTCTAAACAAAAAACGGTGTTGTCATTTAAACGCTTGTAGCGAAAGAACTATTGATCGGAGCTCAAATCTGTTGACGAATGCTCGAAAGAGCATGTCTTGGGCTACAATTTCGTGCAAGTTGCACATTTCTAGCTGTCATAGTTTTCGAGTTACAGGTCATTGAAATTACGTCATTTTTTTGAGTTTTTTGCTGATATCTCAAAAAGTTCCACAGATATACAAAAAATACAAGCAGATTCAGAATTACCAGCTCAAGATACATCAGAATACGTTCAGAACATTTGAACTTTGAGAACTTTTTGTGACGTCACAAATTCGACCAATGGCGAGCTTCCAGAATTTTGACCGGAAGTGAACCATTTTCGCAAACTTTAAAGAACTCGTAACCTACTAGCTGCATGTCAAATTTGAAACCGATCGGTTCAGTGGTTCTGGAGAAGAAGATTTTTAAAGATTTTACACAAAATCCAATATGGCGGCTGAACCACGTGACATAGCAAAAAAGTGGAGAATTTGTCCCGAGATATTCACCGCCAGATTATGTGTGCAAAATTTCAGACCTGTATGTTGAACGGTAAAAAAGTTTCCATGCGAACAAAGTCGGTGAAAAAAAAATAATAATAATAATAACTAGAATGGATCTGCGAATAGCAGATCCTAGGCCGGGATCCCGGATCTGATCGATGACGTTTTCCCCTTCATGTTCTGTGTTCAAAGGACACATGTTCCATATACACGGCTTTCAAAGTTTGCATGCGACCTTACACCGTTTGTCACTGAGGCAGTCGGCCGGTCATATGCATTCCCTCGAATAGATCAGCGACCTTGATGATTCTACGCTATGCCCAGTGAAAAACGGTCGTCCCTTGGCAGACTTAGCCCGTTATTTGTAAGAAATAAGGCAAAAACACGACCAGTGTAACAGCAAGTTTGTACATTCACATCTCAATCTACGACCTGCCATGCACAGATTCACAGCTCCACTGATAGCTCGGCCACCGTTAGAAAGTCAGCACTTATACCAGGGCACATGTCCATATCTGTCAATCACCCTGGCCTGTTTAACGTATAGTAAAGAGGACGAGGTGTGCGCAAAACAAAGCTAACTTTTACAGGTCCACGTCGTTTGCTGTTGAAGTTAGATCTCTACGCCATCTAATAGAGTACTGGAGATAGATGGGAACTGGAATCAATGTCATCCCACAACCGTTTCGGGAGATCACGGACAGTGTGGCCGAAACATCAGGTCAAATACTACAAACCCAGTCCAGTCCCCATCTAACTCCATGTTAAAGCAATAGGATTCCCACCTTTTTCTAAACAAAAAACGGTGTTGTGATTTAAACGCTTGTAGCGAAAAAACTATTGATCAGAGCTCAAATCTGTTGACGAATGCTCGAAAGAGCATGTCTTGGGCTACAATGTCGTGCAGGTTGCACATTTCTAGCTGTCATAGTTCTCGAGTTACAGGTCATTGAACTTACGTCTATTTTTTTACTTTTTTGCTCATATCTCAAAAAGTTACACAGATATACAAAAAATACAAACAGATTCAGAATCAGCAGCTTAAGATACACCAGAATGTGTTCAGAACAATTGAACTTTGAGACCTTTTTGTGACGTCACAAATTCGACCAATGGCGAACTTCCAGAATTTTGACCGGAAGTGAACCATTTTCGCAAACTTTAAAGAACTCGTGACTTACTAGCTACATGTCAACTTTCAAACCGATCGGTTCAGTGGTTCTTGAGAAGAAGATTTTTAAAGATTTTACACAAAATCCAATATGGCGGCCGAACCACGTGACATAGCAAAAAAGTTGAGAATTTGTCCCGAGGTATTCACCGCCAGAATATGTGTGCAAAATTTCAGACCTTTATGTTGAACGGTAAAAAAGTTTCCATGCGAACAAAGTCGGTGAAAAAAAAATAATAATAATAATAACTAGAATGGATCTGCGAATAGCAGATCCTAGGCCGGGATCCCGGATCGGATCGATGAAGTTTTCCCCTTCATGTTCTGTGTTCGAAGGACACATGTTTCACATACACGGCTTTCAAAGTTTCCATGCGACCTTACACCTTTCGCCATTGAGGCAGTCGGCCGGTCATTTGCATTCCCTCGAATAGTTTGGCGACCTTAATGATGCTACGCTATGCCCAGTGAAAAACGGTCGTTCCTTGGCAGACTTAGCCCGCTAATTGTAAGAAATAAGGCAAAAACACGACCAGTGTAACAGCAAGTTTGTACATTCACATCTCAATCCACGACATGCCATGCACAGACTCACTGCTCTACTGATAGCTCGGCCATCGTTAGAAAGTCAGCACTTGGACCAGTTCAAATATCCATATTTGTTAATCACCCTGGATTGTTTAACGTATAGTAAAGAGCACGAGGTCTGCGCAAAACAAAGCTAACTTTTACAGGTCCATGTCGTTTGCTGTTGTATTTAGATCTCTACGCCATCTAATATAGTACTGGAGTTAGATGGGAACTGGAATCAATGTCATCCTACAACCGTTTCGGGAGATCACGGACAGTGTAGCCGAAAGCATCAGGTCAAATACTACAAACCCAGTTTTCTCCCCATCTAACTCCATGTTAAAGCAATAGGATTAGCACCTTTTTCTAAACAAAAAACGGTGTTGTCATTTAAACGCTTGTAGCGAAAAAACTATTGATCGGAGCTCAAATCTGTTGACGAATGCTCGAAAGAGCATGTCTTGGGCTACAATTTCGTGCAGGTTGCACATTTCTAGCTCCCACAGATCTCGAGTTACAGGTCATTGAAGTTACGTCACTTTTTTGAGTTTTTTGCTAACATCTCAAAAAGTTACACAGATATGCAACAAATACAAGCAGATTCAGAATCAGCAGCTCAAGATACACCAGAATACGTTCAGAACAATTGAACTTTGAGAACTTTTTGTGACGTCATAAATTCGACCAATGGCGAACTTCCAGAATTTTGACCGGAAGTGAACCATTTTCGCAAACTTTAAAGAACTCGTGACTTACTAGCTGCATGTCAAGTTTGAAACCGATCGGTTCAGTGGTTCTGGAGAAGAAGATTTTTAAAGATTTTACACAAAATCCAATATGGCGTCCGAACCACGTGACATGGCAAAAAAGTTGAGAATTTGTCCCGAGGTATTCACCGCCAGAATATGTGTGCAAAATTTCAGACCTGTATGTTAAACGGTAAAAAAGTTTCCATGCGAACAAAGTCGGTGAAAAAAAAATAATAATAATAATAATAATAATAATAATAATAAGAAAAAACAGAACGATTACAATAGGGATCCCGTTCGGGAGAACGGGATCCCTAATAAGAAAAAACAGAACGATTACAATAGGGATCCCGTTCGGGAGAACGGGATCCCTAATAAGAAAAAACAGAACGATTACAATAGGGATCCCGTTCGGGAGAACGGGATCCCTAACTAGAATGGATCTGCGAATAGCAGATCCTAGGCCGGGATCCCGGATCGGATCGATGACGTTTTCCCCTTCATGTTCTGTGTTCGAAGGACACATGTTCCACATACACGGCTTTCAAAGTTTCCATGCGACCTTACACCGTTTGTCACTGAGGCAGTCGGCCGGTCATTTGCATTCCCGTGAATAGATCGGCGAACTTAATGAAGTTAGGCTATGCCTAGTGAAAAACGGTCGTTCCTTGGTAGACTTAGCCCGCTATTTGTAAGAAATAACGCAAAAACACGACCAGTGTAACAGCAAGTTTGTACATTCACATCTCAATCCACGACACGCCATGCACAGACTCACGGCTCTTATGATAGCTCGGCCATCAATAGAAAGCCCGCACTTGGGCCACGGCACATGTCCATATCTGTCAAATACCCTGGCCTCTTTAACGTGTAGTAAAGAGGACGAGGTCTACGCATAACAAAGCTAACTTTCACAGTTGCATGCCGTTTACTGTTGTAGTTAGATCTCTACGCCATCTAATATAGTACTGTATAGCTGAATGTCATCCTACAACGGTTTCGGGAGATCACGGACAGTGTAGCCGAAAGCATCAGGTCAAATACTACAAATCCAGTCCATTCCCCATCTAACTCCATGTTAAAGCAATAGGATTCCCATCTTTTTCTAAACAAAAACGGTGTTGTTTTTCAAAACGCTTCTAGCGAGAAAACTTTTAATCGGAGCTCAAATCCGTTGACGAATGATCGAAAGAGCGTGTCTTGAACTACATTTTCATGCAATTTGCACATTTCTAGCTGCCATAGTTCTCGATTAAAACGCCATTGAAATTACGTAATTTTTTTAGTTTTTTGCTCATATCTCAAAAAGTTACACAGATATGCAAAAAATACAACCAGATTCGGAATCAGCAGCTCAATATACATCAGAATTCGTTCAGAACAAATGAACTTTAAGAACTTTTTGTGACGTCATAAATTCGACCAATGGCGAGCTTCCAGAGTTTTGATCGGAAGTGAACCATTTTCGCAAACTTTAAAGAACTCATGACCTACTAGTTGCATGTTAAATTTGAAACTGATCGGTTCAGTGGTTCTGGAGAAGAAGATTTTTAAAGATTTTACACAAAATCCAATATGGCGGACGAACCACGTGACATAACAAAAAAGTGGAGAATTTGTCCCGAGATATTCACCGCCAGAATATGTGTGGAAAATTTCAGACCTGTATGTTGAACGGTAAAAAAGTTTCCATGCGAACAAAGTCGGTGAAAAAAAAATAATAATAATAATAAGAAAAAACAGAACGATTACAATAGGGATCCCGTTCGGGAGAACGGGATCCCTAATAATAAGAACTAGAATGGATCTGCGAATAGCAGATCCTAGGCCGGGATCCCGGATCTGATCGATGACGTTTTCCCCTTCATGTTCTGTGTTCGAAGGACACATGTTCCATATACACGGCTTTCAAAGTTTCCATGCGACCTTACACCGTTTGTCACTGAGGCAGTCGGCCGGTCATATGCATTCCCTCGAATAGATCAGCGACCTTGATGATTCTACGCTATGCCCAGTGAAAAACGGTCGTCCCTTGGCAGACTTAGCCCGCTATTTGTAAGAAATAAGGCAAAAACACGACCAGTGTAACAGCAAGTTTGTACATTCACATCTCAATCTACGACCTGCCATGCACAGATTCACAGCTCCACTGATAGCTCGGCCACCGTTAGAAAGTCAGCACTTATACCAGGGCACATGTCCATATCTGTCAATCACCCTGGCCTGTTTAACGTATAGTAAAGAGGACGAGGTGTGCGCAAAACAAAGCTAACTTTTACAGGTCCACGTCGTTTGCTGTTGAAGTTAGATCTCTACGCCATCTAATAGAGTACTGGAGATAGATGGGAACTGGAATCAATGTCATCCCACAACCGTTTCGGGAGATCACGGACAGTGTGGCCGAAACATCAGGTCAAATACTACAAACCCAGTCCAGTCCCCATCTAACTCCATGTTAAAGCAATAGGATTCCCATCTTTTTCTAAACAAAAAACGGTGTTGTGATTTAAACGCTTGTAGCGAAAAAACTATTGATCGGAGCTCAAATCTGTTGACGAATGCTCGAAAGAGCATGTCTTGGGCTACAATGTCGTGCAGGTTGCACATTTCTAGCTGTCATAGTTCTCGAGTTACAGGTCATTGAACTTACGTCTATTTTTTTACTTTTTTGCTTATATCTCAAAAATTTACATAGATATGCCAAAAACACAAGCAGATTCAGAATCAGCAGCTCAAGATACACCAGAATGTGTTCAGAACAATTGAACTTTGAGAACTTTTTGTGACGTCACAAATTCGACCAATGGCGAACTTCCAGAATTTTGACCGGAAGTGAACCATTTTCGCAAACTTTAAAGAACTCGTGACTTACTAGCTGCATGTTAACTTTCAAACCGATCGGTTCAGTGGTTCTTGAGAAGAAGATTTTTAAAAGTTTTACACAAAATCCAATATGGCGGCCGAACCACGTGACATAGCAAAAAAGTTGAGAATTTGTCCCGAGGTATTCACCGCCAGAATATGTGTGCAAAATTTCAGACCTGTATGTTGAACGGTAAAAAAGTTTCCATGCGAACAAAGTCGGTGAAAAAAAAATAATAATAATAATAATAATAACTAGAATGGATCTGCGAATAGCAGATCCTAGGCCGGGATCCCGGATCGGATCGATGACGTTTTCATCTTCACGTTCTGTGTTCGAAGGACACATGTTCCACATGGACGGCTTTCAAAGATTCCATGCGACCTTACACCGTTTGTCATTGAGGCAGTCGGCCGGTCATTTCCATTCCCTCGAAGAGATCGGCCACCTTGATGATGCTACGCTATGCCCGGTGAAAAACAGTCGTCCCTTGGCAGGCTTAACCCGCTATTAGTAAGAAATAATGCAAAAACACGACCAGTGTAACAGCAAGTTTGTACATTCACATCTCAATCCACGACCTGCCATGCACAGGCTCACTGCTCCACTGATAGCTCGGCCATCGTTAGAAAGTCAGCACTTGGAGCAGGGCACATGTCCATATCTGTCAATCACCCTGGCCTGTTTAACGTATAGTAAAGAGGACGAGGTCTGCGCAAAACAAAGCTAACTTTTACAGGTCCACGTCGTTTGCTGTTGTAGTTAGATCTCTACGCCTTCTAATAGAGTACTGGAGTTAGATGGGAACTGAAATCAATGTCATCCTACAACCGTTTCGGGAGATCACGGACAGTGTAGCCGAAAGCATCAGGTCCAATACTACAAACCCAGTCCAATCCCCATCTAACTCCATGTTAAATCAATAGGATTCCCATCTTTTTCTGAAAAAAAAACGGTGTTGTCATTTAAACGCTTGTAGCGAAAAAACTATTGATCGGAGCTCAAATCCGTTGACGAATGATGGAAAGAGCATGTCTTGGGCTACAATTTCGTGCAGACTGCAGATTTCTAGCTCCCACAGATCTCGAGTTACAGGTCATTGAAATTACGTCACTTTTTTGAGTTTTTTGCTAATATCTCAAAAAGTTACACAGATATGCCAAAAATACAACCAGATTCGAAATGAGCAGCTTAAGATACATCAGAATACGTTCAGAACAATTGAACTTTGAGAACTTTTTGTGACGTCACAAATTCGACCAATGGCGAGCTTCCAGAGTTTTGACCGGAAGTGAACCATTTTCGCAAACTTTAAAGAACTCGTGACCTACTAGCTGCATATCAAATTTGAGAATGATCGGTTCAGTGGTTCTGGAGAAGAAGATTTTTAAAAGTTTTACACAAAATCCAATATGGCGGCCGAACCACGTGACATAGTAAAAAAGTGGAGAATTTGTCCCGAGGTATTCACCGCCAGAATATGTGTGCAAAATTTGGAACCTGTATGTTGAACGGTGAAAAAGTTTCCATGCGAACAAAGTCGGTGAAAAAAAAATAATAATAATAATAATAACTAGAATGGATCTGCGAATAGCAGATCCTAGGCCGGGATCCCGGATCTGATCGATGACGTTTTCCCCTTCATGATCTGTGTTCGAAAGACCCATGTTCCACATACACGGCTTTCAAAGTTTCTATGCGACCTTACACCGTTTGTCACTGAGGCAGTCGGCCGGTCATTTGCAATCCCTCGAATAGATCGGCGACCTTGATGATGCTACGCTATGCCCAGTGAAAAACGGTCGTTCCTTGGCAGACTTAGCCCATTAATTGTAAGAAATAATGCAAAAACACGACTAGTGCAACACAAAGTTTGTACAGACTCACAGCTCCACTGATAGCTTGGCCATCGTTAGAAAGTCAGCACTTGGACCACGGCACATGTCCATATCTGTCAATCACCCTGAACTGTTTAACGTATAGTAAAGAGCACGAGGTCTGCGCAAAACAAAGCTAAGTTTTACAGGTCCATGTCATTTGCTGTTGTAGTTAGATCTCTACGCCTTCTAATAGAGTACTGGAGTTAGATGGGAACTGGAATCAATGTCATCCTACAACCGTTTCGGGAAATCACGGACAGTGTAGCCGAAAGCATCAGGTCAAATACTACAAACCCAGTCCAGTCCCCATCTAACTCCATGTTAAAGCAAAGGGATTTCCACCTTTTTCCAAACAAAAAACGGTGTTGTCATTTAAACGCTTGTAGCGAAAAATCTATCGATCGCAGCTCAAATTCATCGACGAGTGCTCGAAAGAGCATGTCTTGGGCTACAATTTCGTGCAGATTGCACATTTCTAGCTGTCATAGTTCTCGAGTTACAGGTCATTGAAGTTACGTAACTTTTTTAAGTTTTTTGCTAATATCTCAAAAAGTTACACAGATATGCAAAAAATACAAGCAGATTCAGAATTAGCAGCTCAAGATACATCAGAATACGTTCAGAACAATTGAACTTTGAGAACTTTTTGTGACGTCACAAATTCGACCAATAGCGAACTTCCAGAGTTTTGACCGGAAGTGAACCATTTTCGCAAACTTTAAAGAACTCGTAACCTACTAGCTGCATGTCGAATTTGAAAACGATCGGTTCAGTGGTTCTGGAGAAGAAGATTTTTAAAGATTTTACACAAAATCCAATATGGCGTCCGAACCACGTGACATAGCAAAAAAGTGGAGAATTTGTCCCGAGATATTCACCGCCAGAATATGTGTGCAAAATTTGAGACCTGTATGTTGAACGGTAAAAAAGTTTCCATGCGAACAAACTCGGTGAAAAAAAAATAATAATAATAATAATAATAAGAAAAAACAGAACGATTACAATAGGGATCCCGTTCGGGAGAACGGGATCCCTAACTAGAATGGATCTGCGAATAGCAGATCCTAGGCCGGGATCCCGGATCGGATCGATGACGTTTTCCCCTTCATGATCTGTGTTCGAAGGACCCATGTTCCACATACACGGCTTTCAAAGTTTCTATGCGACCTTACACCGTTTGTCACTGAGGCAGTCGGCCGGTCATTTGCAATCCCTCGAATAGATCGGCGACCTTGATGATGCTACGCTATGCCCAGTGAAAAACGGTCGTTCCTTGGCAGACTTAGCCTATTAATTGTAAGAAATAATGCAAAAACACGACTAGTGCAACACAAAGTTTGTACAGACTCACAGCTCCGCTGATAGCTTGGCCAGCGTTAGAAAGTCAGCACTTAGACCAGGGCACATGTCCATATCTGTCAATCACCCTGAACTGTTTAACGTATAGTAAAGAGCACGAGGTCTGCGCAAAACAAAGCTAACTTTACAGGTCCATGTCATTTGCTGTTGTAGTTAGATCTCTACGCGTTCTAATAGAGTACTGGAGTTAGATGGGAACTGGAATCAATGTCATCCTACAACCGTTTCGGGAAATCACGGACAGTGTAGCCGAAAGCATCAGGTCAAATACTACAAACCCAGTCCAGTCCCCATCTAACTCCACGTTAAAGCAATGGGATTCCCACCTTTTTCTAAACAAAAAACGGTGTTGTCATTTAAACGCTTGTAGCGAAAAATCTATCGATCGCAGCTCAAATCCATTGACGAATGCTCGAAAGAGCATGTCTTGGGCTACAATTTCGTGCAGGTTGCACATTTCTAGCTGTCATAGTTCTCGAGTTACAGGTCATTCAAATTACGTAACTTTTTTACGTTTTTTGCTAATATCTCAAAAAGTAACACAGATATGCCAAAAACACAAGCAGATTCAGAATCAGCAGCTCAAGATACACCAGAATACGTTGAGAACAATTGAACTTTGAGAACTTTTTGTGACGTCACAAATTCGACCAATAGCGAGCTTCCAGAATTTTGACCGGAAGTGAACCATTTTCGCAAACTTTGAAGAACTTGTGACCTACTAGCTGCATGTCAAATTTGAAAACGATCGGTTCAGTGGTTCTTGAGAAGAAGATTTTTAGAGATTTTACACAAAATCCAATATGGCGGCCGAACCACGTGACATAGCAAAAAAGTGGAGAATTTGTCCCGAGATATTCACCGCCAGATTATGTGTGCAAAATTTCAGACCTGTATGTTGAATGGTAAAAAAGTTTCCATGCGAACAAAGTCGGTGAAAAAAAAATAATAATAATAATAATAAGAAAAAACAGAACGATTACAATAGGGATCCCGTTCGGGAGAACGGGATCCCTAACTAGAATGGATCTGCGAATAGCAGATCCTAGGCCGGGATCCCGGATCGGAGCGATGACGTTTTCCCCTTTATGTTCTGTGTTCGAAGGACACATGTTCCACATACACGGCTTTCAAAGTTTCCATGCGACCTTACACCGTTTGTCACTGAGGCAGTCGGCTGGTCATTTGCATTCCCTCGAATAGATCAGCGACCTTAATGATGCTACGCTATGCCCAGTGAAAAACGGTCGTTTCTTGGCAGACTTAGACCGCTAATTGTAAGAAATAAGGCAAAAACACGACCAGTGTTACAGCAAGTTTGTACATTCACATCTCAAACCACGATCTGCCATGCACAGACTCACTGCTCCACTGATAGCTCGGCCATCGTTAGAAAGTCAGCACTTGGACCAGGGCACATGTCCATATCTGTCAATCACCCTGGCCTGTTTAACGTATAGTAAAGAGGACGAGGTCTGCGCAAAACAAAGCTTACTTTTACAGGTCCACATCGTTTGCTGTTGTAGTTAGATCTCTACGCCATCTAATAGAGTACTGTATATCTGAGTGTCATCCTACAACCGTTTCGGGAGATCACGGACAGTGTAGCCGAAGGCATCAGGTCAAATACTATAAACCCAGCCCAGTCCCCATCTAACTCCATGTTAAAGCAATAGGATTCCCACTTTTTTCTAAACAAAAAACGGTGTTGTGATTTAAACGCTTGTAGCGAAAAAACTATTGATCGGAGCTCAAATCCATTGACGACTGATCGAAAGAGCATGTCTTGGGCTACAATTTGGTGCAGGTTGCACTTTTCTAGCTTCTATTGTTCTCGATTAAAACGCCATTGAAATTACGTCACTTTTTTGAGTTTTTTGCTTATATCTCAAAAAATTACACAGATATGCAAAAAATACAACCAGATTCAGAATCAGCAGCTCAAGATACATCAGAATGCGTTAAGAACATTTGAACTTTAAGATATTTTTGTGACGTCACAAATTCGACCAATAGCGAGCTTCCAGAGTTTTGACCGGAAGTAAACCATTTTCGCAAACTTTAAAGAACTCGTGACCTACTAGCTACATGTGAAATTTCAAATCGATCGGTTTATTGGTTCTGGAGAAGAAGATTTTTAAAAGTTTTACACAAAATCCAATATGGCGGCCAAACCACGTGACATGAAAAAAAAATGGAGAATTTATCCCTGGAAAATCACCGCCAGAATTTGTGTGCAAAATTTGAGACCTCTATGTTGAACAGTAAAAAAGTTTCCTTGCTAACAAAGTCGGTGAAAAAAAAATAATAATAATAATAAGAAACTAGAATGGATCTGCGAATAGCAGATCCTAGGCCGGGATCCCGGATCGGATCGATGACGTTTTCCCCTTCATGTTCTGTGTTCAAAGGACACATGTTCCACATACACGGCTTTCAAAGTTTCCATGCGACCTTACACCGTTTGTCATTGAGGCAGTCGGCCGGTCATTTGCATTCCCTCGAATAGATCGGCGACCTTAATGATGCTACGCTATGCCCAGTGAAAAACGGTCGTCCCTTGGCAGACTTACCCCGCTATTTGTAAGAAATAAGGCAAAAACACGACCAGTGTAACAGCAAGTTTGTACATTCACATCTCAATCTACGACCTGCCGTGCACAGACTCACAGCTCCACTGATAGCTCGGCCACCGTTGGAAAGTCAGCAGTTATACCAGGGCACATGTCCATGTCTGTCAATCACCCTGGTCTGTTTAACGTATAGTAAAGAGGACGAGGTCTGCGCAAAACAAAGCTAACTTTTACAGGTCCACTTCGTTTGCTGTTGTAGTTAGATCTCTACGCCATCTAATAGAATACTGGAGTTAGATGTGAAATGGAATCAATGTCATCGTACAACCGTTTCGGGAGATCACGGACAGTGTAGCCGAAAGCATTAGGTCAAATACTACAAACCCAGACCAATCTCCATTTAACTCCATGTTAAAGCAATGGCATTCCCGTCTTTTTCTAAACAAAAAACGGTGTTGTGATTTAAACGCTTGTAGCGGAAAAACTATTGATCGGAGCTCAAATCCATTGACGAATGCTCAAAAGAGCATGTCTTGGGCTACAATTTCGTGCAGGTTACACATTTCTAGCTTCCATAGATCTCGAGTTACAGGTCATTGAAGTTACGTCACTTTTTTGAGTTTTTTGCTAATATCTCAAAAAGTTACATAGATATGTAAAAAATGCATACATATTCGGAATTAGCAGCTCAAGATACATCAGAATTCGTTCAGAACAATTGAACTTTGAGAACTTTTTGTGACGTCATAAATTCGACCAATGGCGAGCTTCCAGAGTTTTGACCGGAAGTAAACCATTTTCGCAAACTTTAAAGAACTCGTGACTTACTAGCTGTATGTCAAATTTGAGAACGATCGGTTCAGTGGTTCTGGAGAAGAAGATTTTTAAAGATTTTACACAAAATCCAATATGGCGGCCGAACCACGTGACTTAAGAAAAAAACAAAAAATATACCCCTGGAAAATCACCGCCAGATTTTGTGTACAAAATTTGAGACCTCTATGTTGAACGGTGTTTGAGTTCTGCTGCTCACAAAGTCGGTGAAAAAAAAATAATAATAATAATAATAATAATAACTAGAATGGATCTGCGAATAGCAGATCCTAGGCCGGGATCCCGGATCTGATCGATGAAGTTTTCCCCTTCATGTTCTGTGTTCGAAGGACACATGTTCCACATACACTGCTTTCAAAGATTCCATGCGACCTTACACCGTTTGTCACTGAGGCAGTCGGCCGGTGATTTGCATTACCTCGAATAGATCGGCGACCTTGATGATGCTACGTATGCTCAGTGAAAAACGGTCGTTCCTTGGCAGGCTTAGCCCGCTAATCGTAAGAAATAACGCAAAAACACGACCAGTGTAACAGCAGGTTTGTACATTCACATCTCAATCCACGACATGCCATGCACAGACTCACTGCTCCAGTGATAGCTCGGCCATCGTTGGAAAGTCAACACTTGGACCAGTTCACGTGTCCATATCTGTTAATCACCCTGGACTGTTTAACGTATAGTAAAGAGCACGAGGTGTGCGCAAAACAAAGCTAACTTTTACAGGTCCATGTCATTTGCTGTTGCAGTTAGAACTCTACGCCATCTAATAGAGTGCTGGAGTTAGATGGGAACTGGAATCAATGTCATCCTGCAACCGTTTCGGGAGATCACGAACAGCCGAAAACATCAGGTCAAATACTACAAACCCAGTCCAGTCCCCATCTAACTCCATGTTAAAGCAATGGGATTTCCATCTTTTTCTAAACAAAAAACGGTGTTGTGATTTAAACGCTTCTAGCAAAAAAAGTATTGATCAGAGCTCAAATCCATTGACGAATGCTCGAAAGAGCATGTCTTGGGCTACAATTTCGTGTAGGTTGCACATTTCTAGCTGCCGTAGTTCTCGAGTTACAGGTCATTGAAGTTACGTCACTTTTTTGAGTTTTTTGATTATATCTCAAAAAGTTACACAGATTTACAAAAAATACAAGCAGATTCGGAATGAACAGCTCAAGATACATCAGAATACGTTCAGAACAGTTGAACTTTGAGAACTTTTTGTGACGTCACAAATTCGACCAATGGCGAACTTCCAGAGTTTTGAACGGAAGTGAACCATTTTCGCAAACTTTAAAGAACTCGTAACCTACTAGCTGCATGTCGAATTTGAAAACGATCGGTTTAGTGGTTCTGGAGAAGAAGATTTTTAAAAGTTTTACACAAAATCCAATATGGCGGCCGAACCACGTGACATGAAAAAAAAATGGAGAATTTATCCCTGGAAAATCTCCGCCAGAATTTGTGTGCAAAATTTGAGATCTCTATGTTGAAAGGTGAAAAAGTTTCCTTGCTAACAATGTCGGTGAAAAAAAAATAATAATAAGAAAAAACAGAACGATTACAATAGGGATCCCGTTCGGGAGAACGGGATCCCTAATAAGAAAAAACAGAACGAAAACAATAGGGATCCCGTTCGGGAGAACGGGATCCCTAATAATAATAATAATAAGAAAAAACAGAACGATTACAATAGGGATCCCGTTCGGGAGAACGGGATCCCTAAAAAACAGAACGATTACAATAGGGATCCCGTTCGGGAGAACTGGATCCCTAAAAACAGAACGATTACAATAGGGATCCCGTTCGGGAGAACGGGATCCCTAATAACTAGAATGGATATGCGAATAGCAGATCCTAGGCCGGGATCCCGGATCTGATCGATGACGTTTTCCCCTTCATGTTCTGTGTTTGAAGGACCCATGTTCCACATACACGGCTTTCAAAGTTTCTATGCGACCTTACACCGTTTGTCACTGAGGCAGTCGGCTGATCATTTGCAATCCCTCGAATAGATCGGCGACCTTGATGATGCTACGCTATGCCCAGTGAAAAACGGTCGTTCCTTGGCAGACTTAGCCCATTAATTGTAAGAAATAATGCAAAAACACGACTAGTGCAACACAAAGTTTGTACAGACTCACAGCTCCACTGATAGCTCGGCCATCGTTAGAAAGTCAGCACTTGGACCACGGCACATGTCCATATCTGTCAATCACCCTGAACTGTTTAACGTATAGTAAAGAGCACGAGGTCTGCGCAAAACAAAGCTAACTTTTACAGGTCCATGTCATTTGCTGTTGTAGTTAGATCTCTACGCCTTCTAATAGAGTACTGGAGTTAGATGGGAACTGGAATCAATGTCATCCTACAACCGTTTCGGGAGATCACGGACAGTGTAGCCGAAAGCATCAGGTCAAATACTACAAACCCAGTCCAGTCCCCATCTAACTCCATGTTAAAGCAATGGGATTCCCACCTTTTTCTAAACAAAAAACGGTGTTGTTATTTAAACGCTTCTAGCGAAAAAACTATTAATCGGAGCTCAAATCCGTTGACGCATGATCGAAAGAGCATGTCTTGGGGTACAATTTCGTGCAGGTTGCAGATTTCTAGCTGCCATAGTTCTCGAGTTACATGTCATTGAACTTACGTAACTTTTTTGAGTTTTTTGCCAATATCTCAAAAAGTTATACAGATATGTAAAAAGTACAGGCAGATTCGGGATCAGCAGCTCAAGATACATCAGAATACGTTGAGAACATTTGATCTTTGAGAACTTTTTGTGACGTCACAAATTCGACCAATGGCGAGCTTCGAGAGTTTTGACCGAAAGTGAACTATTTTCGCAAACTTTAAAGAACTCGTGAACTACTAGCCGCATGTCGAATTTGAAAACGATCGGTTCAGTGGTTCTGGAGAAGAAGATTTTTAAAGATTTTACACAAAATCCAATTTGGCGGCCGAACCACGTGACATAGACAAAAAAAAAAATATACCCCTAGAAAATTTCCGCAAGATTATGTGTGCAAAATTTTGAACTTCTGTGTTGAACGGTGTTTGAGTTCTGCTGCTAACAATATCGAAAAAAAAAATAACTAGAATGGATCTGCGAAAAGCAGATCCTAGGCCGGGATCCCGGATCTGATCGATGACGTTTTCCCCTTCATGTTCTGTGTTCGAAGGACACATGTTCCACATACACGGCTTTCAAAGTTTCCATGCGATCTTACACCGTTTGTCACTGAGGCAGTCGGCCGGTCATTAGCATTTCAGCGAATAGATCGGCGACCTTAAAGATGCTACGTTATGCCCAGTGAAAAACGGTCGTTTCTTGCCACACTTAGCCCGCTTTTTGTAAGAAATAAGGCAAAAACATGCCCAGTGTAACAGCAAGTTTGTACATTCACATCTCAATCCACGCCCTGCCATGCACAGACTCACTGCTCTACTGATTGCTCGGCCATCGTTAGAAAGTCAGCACTTGGACCAGGGCACATGTCCATATCTATCAATCACCCTGGCCTGTTTAACGTATTGTAAAGAGCACGAGGTCAGCGCAAAACAAAGCTAACTTTCAGAGGTCCACCTCGTTTGCTGTTGTAGTTAGATCTCTACGCCATCTAATAGAGTACTGGAGTTAGATGGGAAATGGAATCAATGTCATCGTACAACGGTTTCGGGAGATCACGGACAGTGTAAACGAAAGCATCAGGTCAAATACTACAAACCCAGTCCATTCCCCATCTAACTCCATGTTAAAGCAATAGGATTCCCGTCTTTTTCTGAACAAAAAACGGTGTTGTGATTGAAACGCTTCTAGCGAAAAAAATATTGATCGGAGCTCAAATCTGTTGACGAATGCTCGAAAGAGCATGTCTTGGGCTACAATTTGGTGCAGGTTGCACATTTCTAGCTGTCATAGTTCTCGAGTTACAGGTCATTGAAGTTACGTCACTTTTTTGAGTTTTTTGCTTATATCGTAAAAACTTACACAGATATATAAAAAATGCAAGCAGATTCGGAATCAGCAGCTCAAGATACACCAGAATACGTTCAGAACAATTGAACTTTGAGAACTTTTTGTGACGTCATAAATTCGACCAATGGCGAACTTCCAGAGTTTTGACCGGAAGTGAACCATTTTTGCAAACTTTAAAGACCTTGTAACCTACTAGCTGCATGTCGAATTTGAAACCGATCGGTTCAGTGGTTCTTGAGAAGAAGATTTTTAAAGATTTTACACAAAATCCAATATGGCGGCCGAACCACGTGACATAGCCAAAAAAAAAAAAAGTATACCCCTAGAAAATCTCCTCAAGATTATGTGTGCAAAATTTTGAAATTCTGTCTTGAACGGTGTTTGAGTTCTGCTGCTAACAAAATCGAAAAAAAAAAATAATAATAATAATAATAATAATAATAATAAGAAAAAACAGAACAATAACAAAAGGGATCCCGTTCGGGAGAACGGGATCCCTAACTAGAATGGATCTGCGAATAGCAGATCCTAGGCCGGGATCCCGGATCGGATCGATGACGTTTTCCCCTTCATGTTTTGTGTTCGAAGGACACATGTTCCACATACACGGCTTTCAATGTTTCCATGCGACCTTACACCGTTTGTCACTGAGGCAGTCGGGCGGTCATTTGTATTCCCTCGAATAGATCGGCGACCCTAATGATGCTACGCTGTGCCCAGTGAAAAACGGTCGTTTCTTGGCAGACTTAGTCCGCTATTTGTAAGAAATAAGGCAAAAACACGACCAGTGTAACAGCAAGTTTGTACATTCACATCTCAATCCACGACCTGCCATGCACGGACTCACTGCTCCACTGATAGCTCGGCCATCGTTAGAAAGTCAGCACTTGGACCAGGGCACATATCCATATCTGTCAATCTCCCTGGCCTGTTTAACGTATAGTAAAGAGGACAAGGTCTGCGCAAAACAAAGCTAACTTTTACAGGTCCACGTCGTTTGCTGTTGTAGTTAGATCTCTACGCCATCTAATAGAATACTGGAGTTAGATGGGAACTGGAATCAATGTCATCCTACAACGGTTTCAGGAGATCACGGACAGTGTAGGCGAAAGCATCAGGTCAAATACTACAAACCCAGTCCAGTCCCCATCTAACTCCATGTTAAATCAATAGGATTCCAATCTTTTCTAAACAAAAAACGGTGTTGTCATTTAAACGCCTCTACCGAAAAAACTATTGATCGGAGCATAAATCTGTTGACGAATGCTCGAAAGAGCATGTCTTGGGCTACAATTTCGTGCAGGTTGCACATTTCTAGCTGCCATAGTTCTCGAGTTACAGGTCATTGAACTTACGTCACTTTTTTGAGTTTTTTGCTCATATCTCAAAAAGTTTTATAGATACCAAAAAAATACAAGCAGATTCAGAATGAGTAGCTCAAGATACATCAGAATACGTTCAGAAATATTGAACTTTGAGAACTTTTTGTGACGTCACAAATTCGACCAATAGCGAGCTTCCAGAATTTTGACCGGAAGTGAACCATTTTCGCAAACTTTAAAGAACTCGTGACCTACTAGCTGCATGTCGAATTTGAAAACGATCGGTTCAGTGGTTCTGGAGAAGAAGATTTTTAAAGATTTTACACAAAATCCAATATGGCGGCCGAACCACGTGACTTAAGAAAAAAACAAAAAAATATACCCCTGAAAAATCACCGCCAGATTGTGTGTACAAAATTTGAGACCTCTATGTTGAACGGTGTTTGAGTTCTGCTGCTAACAAAGTCGGTGAAAAAAAAATAATAATAATAATAATAAGAACTAGAATGGATCTGCGAATAGCAGATCCTAGGCCGGGATCCCGGATCGGATCGATGACGTTTTCCCCTTCATGTTCTGTGTTCGAAGGACACATGTTCCACATACACGGCTTTCAAAGTTTCCATGCGACCTTACACCGTTTGTCACTGAGGCAGTCGGCCGGTCATTTGCATTCCCGTGAATAGATCGGCGAACTTAATGAAGTTAGGCTATGCCTAGTGAAAAACGGTCGTTCCTTGGTAGACTTAGCCCGCTATTTGTAAGAAATAACGCAAAAACACGACCAGTGTAACAGCAAGTTTGTACATTCACATCTCAATCCACGACACGCCATGCACAGACTCACGGCTCTTATGATAGCTCGGCCATCAATAGAAAGCCCGCACTTGGGCCACGGCACATGTCCATATCTGTCAAATACCCTGGCCTCTTTAACGTGTAGTAAAGAGGACGAGGTCTACGCATAACAAAGCTAACTTTCACAGTTGCATGCCGTTTACTGTTGTAGTTAGATCTCTACGCCATCTAATATAGTACTGTATAGCTGAATGTCATCCTACAACGGTTTCGGGAGATCACGGACAGTGTAGCCGAAAGCATCAGGTCAAATACTACAAATCCAGTCCATTCCCCATCTAACTCCATGTTAAAGCAATAGGATTCCCATCTTTTTCTAAACAAAAACGGTGTTGTTTTTCAAAACGCTTCTAGCGAGAAAACTTTTAATCGGAGCTCAAATCCGTTGACGAATGATCGAAAGAGCGTGTCTTGAACTACATTTTCATGCAATTTGCACATTTCTAGCTGCCATAGTTCTCGATTAAAACGCCATTGAAATTACGTAATTTTTTTAGTTTTTTGCTCATATCTCAAAAAGTTACACAGATATGCAAAAAATACAACCAGATTCGGAATCAGCAGCTCAATATACATCAGAATTCGTTCAGAACAAATGAACTTTAAGAACTTTTTGTGACGTCATAAATTCGACCAATGGCGAGCTTCCAGAGTTTTGATCGGAAGTGAACCATTTTCGCAAACTTTAAAGAACTCATGACCTACTAGTTGCATGTTAAATTTGAAACTGATCGGTTCAGTGGTTCTGGAGAAGAAGATTTTTAAAGATTTTACACAAAATCCAATATGGCGGACGAACCACGTGACATAACAAAAAAGTGGAGAATTTGTCCCGAGATATTCACCGCCAGAATATGTGTGGAAAATTTCAGACCTGTATGTTGAACGGTAAAAAAGTTTCCATGCGAACAAAGTCGGTGAAAAAAAAATAATAATAACTAGAATGGATCTGCGAATAGCAGATCCTAGGCCGGGATCCCGGATCGGATCGATGACGTTTTCATCTTCACGTTCTGTGTTCGAAGGACACATGTTCCACATACACGGCTTTCAAAGATTCCATGCAACCTTACACTGTTTGTCATTAAGGCAGTCGGCTGGTCATTTGCATTCCCTCGAATAGATCGGCGACCTTGATGATGCTACGCTATGCCCAGTGAAAAACAGTCGTCCCTTGGCAGGCTTAACCCGCTATTAGTAAGAAATAATGCAAAAACACGACCAGTGTAACAGCAAGTTTGTACATTCACATCTCAATCCACGACCTGCCATGCACAGACTCACTGCTCCACTGATAGCTCGGCCATCGTTAGAAAGTCAGCACTTGGAGCAGGGCACATGTCCATATCTGTCAATCACCCTGGCCTGTTTAACGTATAGTAAAGAGGATAAGGTCAACGCAAAACAAAGCTAACTTTTACAGGTCCACGTCGTTTGCTGTTGTAGTTAGATCTCTACGCCATCTAATAGAATACTGGAGTTAGATGTGAAATGGAATCAATGTCATCCTACAACCGTTTCGGGAGATCACGGACAGTGTAGCCGAAAGCATCAGGTCAAATACTATAAACCCAGTCCAGTCCCCATCTAACTCCATGTTAAATCAATAGGATTCCAATCTTTTCTAAACAAAAAAACGGTGTTGACATTTAAACGCTTCTAGCGTGAAAACTATTGATCGGAGCTCAAATCCATTGACGAATGCTCGAAAGAGCATGTCTTGGACTACAATTTCGTGCAGGCTGCACATTTCTAGCTTCCATAGTTCTCGAGTTACAGGTCATTAAAGTTACGTCACTTTTTTGAGTTTTTTGCTTATATCTCAAAAAGTTTTGCAGATACAAAAAAAATTCAAGCAGATTCAGAATGAGCAGCTGAAGATACATCAGAATACGTTGAGAACAATTGAACTTTGAGAACTTTTTGTGACGTCACAAATTCGACCAATAGCGAGCTTCCAGAATTTTGACCGGAAGTGAACCATTTTCGCAAACTTTAAAGAACTCGTGACCTACTAGCTGCATGTCAAATTTGAAAACGATCGGTTCAGTGGTTCTGGAGAAGAAGATTTTTAAAGATTTTACACAAAATCCAACATGGCGGCCGAACCACGTGACATAACAAAAAAGTGGAGAATTTGTCCCGAGATATTCACCGCCAGAATATGTGTGCAAAATTTGAGACCTCTATGTTGAACGGTGAAAAAGTTTCCATGCGAACAATGTCGGTGAAAAAAAAATAATAATAATAATAATAATAATAATAATAATAATAAGAAAAAACAGAACGAAAACAATAGGGATCCCGTTCGGGAGAACGGGATCCCTAATAAGAAGAAAAAACAGAACGATTACAATAGGGATCCCGTTCGGGAGAACGGGATCCCTAAAAAACAGAACAATAACAATAGGTATCCCGTTCGAAGAACGGGATCCCTAATAATAATAATAATAACTAGAATGGATCTGCGAATAGCAGATCCTAGGCCGGGATCCCGGATCGGATTGATGACGTTTTCCCCTTCATGTTCTGTGTTCGAAGGACACATGTTCCACATACACGGCTTTTAAAGTTACCTTGCGACCTTACACCGTTTGTCACTGAGGCAGTCGGCTGATCATTTGCATTCCCTCGAATAGATCGGCGACCTTGATGATGCTACGCTATGCCCAGTGAAAAACGGTCGTTCTTTGGCAGACTTAGCCGGCTAGTTGTAAGAAATAAGGCAAAAACACGACCAGTGTAACAGCAAGTTTGTACATTCACATCTCAATCCACGACCTGCCTTGCACAGGCTCACTGCTCCACTGATAGCTCGGCCATCGTTAGAAACTCAGCACTTGGAGCACGGCACATGTCCATATCTGTCAGTCACCCTGGCCTGTTTAACGTATAGTAAAGAGCACGAGGTCTGCGCAAAACAAAGCTAACTTTTACAGGTCCACGTCGATTGCTGTTGTAGTTAGATCTCTACGCCAGCTAATAGAGTACTGGAGTTTGATGGGAACTGGAATCAATGTCATCCTACAACCGTTTCGGGAGATCACGGACAGTGTAGGAGAAAGCATCAGGTCAAATACTACAAACCCAGTCCAGTCCCCATCTAACTCCATGTTAAAGCAAAGGGATTCCCATCTTTTTCTAAGCGAAAAACGGTGTTGTCATTTAAGCGCTTCTAGCGAGAAAACTTTTGATCGGAGCTGAAATCCGTTGACGATTGATCGAAAGAGCATGTCTTGGGCTACAATTTCGTGCAGGTTGCACATTTCTAGCTGCCATAGTTCTCGTTTAAAAGGCAATTGAAATTACGTAACTTTTTTCAGTTTTTTGCTAATATCTCAAAAAATTACACAGATATGCAAAAAATACAAGCAGATTCAGAATCAGCAGCTCAAGATACATCAGAATACGTTCAGAACATTTGAACTTTGAGAACTTTTTGTGACGTCACAAATTCGACCAATGGCGAGCTTCCAGAGTTTTGACCGGAAGTGAACCATTTTCTCAAACTTTAAAGAACTCGTGACTTACTAGCTGCATGTCGAATTTGAAAACGATCGGTTCAGTGGTTCTTGAGAAGAAGATTTTTAAAGATTTTACACAAAATCCAATATGGCGGCCGAACCACGTGACATGAAAAAAAAATGGAGAATTTATCCCTGGAAAATCACCGCCAAAATATGTGTGCGAAATTTGAGACCTCTATGTTGAACAGTGTAAAAGTTTCCTTGCTAACAAAGTCGGTGAAAAAAAAATAATAATAATAATAATAATAAAAAGAAAAAACAGAACGATTACAATAGGGATCCCGTTCCGGAAGAACGGGATCCCTAATAATAAGAAAAAACAGAACAATAACAATAGGTATCCCGTTCGGGAAGAACGGGATCCCTAATAACTAGAATGGATCTGCGAATAGCAGATCCTAGGCCGGGATCCCGGATCTGATCGATGACGTTTTCCCCTTCATGATCTGTGTTCGAAGGACACATGTTCCACAAACACGGCTTTCATAGTTACCTTGCGACCTTACACCGTTTGTCACTGAGGCAGTCGGCCGGTCATTTGCATTCCCTCGAATAGATCGGCGACCTTGATGATGCTACGCTATGCCCAGTGAAAAACGGTGATTCCTTGGCAGGCTTAGACCGCTATTTGTAAGAAATAAGGCAAAAACACGACCAGTGTAACAGCAAGTTTGTACATTCACATCTCAATCCACAACATGCCATGCACAGACTCACTGCTCCACTGATAGCTCGGCCACCGTTAGAAAGTCAGCACTTGGACCACGGCACATCTCCATATCTGTCAATCACCCTGGCCTGTTTAACGTATAGTAAAGAGGACGAGGTCTGCGCAAAACAAATCTAACTTTTACAGGTCCACGTCGTTTGCTGTTGTAGTTAGATATCTACGCCATCTAATAGATTACTGGAGTTAGATGGGAACTGGAATCAATGTCATCCTACAACCGTTTCGGGAGATCACGGACAGTGTAGGCGAAAGCATCAGGTTAAATACTACAAACCCAGACCAGTCCCCATCTAACTCCATGTTAAAGCAATAGGATTCCTGTCTTTTTCTAAACAAAAAACGGTGTTGTGATTTAAGCGCTTCTAGCGAAAAAACTATTGATCGGAGCTGAAATCCGTTGACGAATGATCGAAAGAGCATGTCTTGGACTACAATTTCGTGCAGGTTGCACATTTCTAGCTGACATAGTTCTTGAGTTACAGGTCATTGAAATTACGTAACTTTCTTGAGTTTTTTGTTTATACCTCAAAAAGTTACACAGATATGCAAAAAATACAACCAGATTCAGAATCAGCAGCTCAAGATACATCAGAATACGTTCAGAACAATTGAACTTTAAGAACTTTTTGTGACGTCACAAATTCGACCAATAGCGAGCTTCCAGAGTTTTAACTGGAAGTGAACCATTTTCGCAAACTTTAAAGAACTCTTAACTTACTAGTTGCATGTCAAATTTGAAAACGATCGGTTCAGTGGTTCTGGAGAAGAAGATTTTAAAGATTTTACACAAAATCCAATATGGCGGCCGAACCACGTGACATAGCAAAAAAAGAAAAAATATACCCCTAGAAAATTTCCCCTAGATTATGTGTACGAAATTTTGAACTTCTGTGTTCATCGGTGTTGGAGTTTCTGCTGCTAACAAAATCGAAAAAAAAATAATAATAATAATAATAACTAGAATGGATCTGCGAATAGCAGATCCTAGGCCGGGATCCCGGATCGGATCGATGACGTTTTCCCTTCATCTTCTGTGTTCGAAGGACACATGTTCCACATACACGGCTTTCTAAGTTTCCATGCGACCTTACACCGTTTGTCACTGAGGCAGTCGGCCGGTCATTTGCATTCCCGTGAATAGATCGGCGACTTAATGAAGTTAGGCTATGCCTAGTGAAAAACGGTCGTTCCTTTGGCATACTTAGCCCGCTATTTGTAAGAAATAACGCAAAAACACGACCAGTGTAACAGCAAGTTTGTACATTCACATCTCAATCCACGACACGCTATGCACAGACTCACGGCTCTCATGATAGCTCGGCCATCAATAGAAAGCCCGCACTTGGGCCACGGCACATGTCCATATCTGTCAATTACCCTGGCCTGTTTAACGTGTAGTAAAGAGGACGAGGTCTACGCAAAACAAAGCTAACTTTCACAGTTGCATGCCGTTTACTGTTGTAGTTAGATCTCTACGCCATCTAATATAGTACTGTATAGCTGAATGTCATCCTACAACGGTTTCGGGAGATCACGGACAGTGTAGCCGAAAGCATCAGGTCAAATACTACAAATCCAGTCCATTCCCCATCTAACTCCATGTTAAAGCAATAGGATTCCCATCTTTTTCTAAACAAAAACGGTGTTGTTTTTTAAACGCTTCTAGCGAGAAAACTTTTAATCGGAGCTCAAATCCGTTGACGAATGATCGAAAGAGCGTGTCTTGAACTACATTTTCATGCAATTTGCACATTTCTAGCTGCCATAGTTCTCGATTAAAACGCCATTGAAATTACGTAATTTTGTTAGTTTTTTGCTCATATCTCAAAAAGGTTACACAGATATGCAAAAAATACAACCAGATCGGAATCAGCAGCTCAAGATACATCAGAATTTGTTCAGAACAAATGAACTTTGAGAACTTTTTGTGACGTCATAAATTCGACCAATGGCGAGCTTCCAGAGTTTTAATCGGAAGTGAACCATTTTTCGCAAACTTTAAAGAACTCATGACCTACTAGTTGCATGTTAAATTTGACAATGATCGGTTCAGTGGTTCTGGAGAAGAAGATTTTTAAAGATTATACACCAAATCCAATATGGCGGGCCGAACCACGTGACATAGCCAAAAAAAAAAAAATATACCCCTAGAAAATTTCCGCAAGATTATGTGTGCAAAATTTTGAACTTCTATGTTGAACGGTGTTGGAGTTCTGCTGCTAACAAAATCGAAAAAAAAAACAATAATAATAATAATAACTAGAATGGATCTGCGAATAGCAGATCCTAGGCCGGGATCCCGGATCGGATCCGATGAAGTTTTCCCCTTCATGTTCTGTGTTCGAAGGACACATGTTTCACATACACGGCTTTCAAAGTTTCCATGCGACCTTACACCTTTCGCCATTGAGGCAGTCGGCCGGTCATATGCATTCCCTCGAATAGATTGGCGATCTTAATGATGCTACGCTATGCCCAGTGAAAAACGGTCGTTCCTTGGCAGACTTAGCCCGCTAATTGTAAGAAATAAGGCAAAAACACGACCAGTGTAACAGCAAGTTTGTACATTCACATCTCAATCCACGACATGCCATGCACAGACTAACTGCTCCACTCATAGCTCGGCCATCGTTAGAAAGTCAGCACTTGGACCAGTTCACATATCCATATTTGTTAATCACCCCTGGATTGTTTAACGTATAGTAAAGAGCACGAGGTCTGCGCAAAACAAAGCTAACTTTTACAGGTCCATGTCGTTTGCTGTTGTAGTTAGATCTCTACGCCATCTAATAGAGTACTGGAGTTAGATGGGAACTGGAATCAATGTCATCCTACAACCGTTTCGGGAGATCACGGACAGTGTAGCCGAAAGCATCAGGTCAAATACTACAAACCCAGTTTTGTCCCCATCTAACTCCATGTTAAAGCAATAGGATTAGCACCTTTTTCTAAACAAAAAACGGTGTTGTCATTTAAACGCTTGTAGCGAAAAAACTATTGATCGGAGCTCAAATCTGTTGACGAATGCTCGAAAGAGCATGTCTTGGGCTACAATTTCGTGCAGGTTGCACATTTCTAGCTCCCACAGATCTCGAGTTACAGGTCATTGAATTTACGTCACTTTTTTGAGTTTTTTTGCTTATATCTCAAAAAGTTACACAGATATGCACAAAATACAACCAGATTCAGAATCAGCAGCTCAAGATACACCAGAATACGTTCAGAACATTTGAACTTTGAGAACTTTTGTGACGTCATAAATTCGACCAATGGCGAACTTCCAGAATTTTGACCGGAAGTGAACCATTTTCGCAAACTTTAAAGAACTCCTGACTTACTAGCTGCATGTCAAATTTGAAACCGATCGGTTCAGTGGTTCTGGAGAAGAAGATTTTTAAAGATTTTACACAAAATCCAATATGGCGTCCGAACCACGTGACATGGCAAAAAAGTGGAGAATTTGTCCCGAGGTATTCACCGCCAGAATATGTGTGCAAAATTTCAGACCTGTATGTTAAACGGTAAAAAAGTTTCCATGCGAACAAAGTCGTGAAAAAAAAAATAATAATAATAATAATAATAATAATAATAATAATAAGAAAAAACAGAACGATTACAATAGGGATCCCGTTCGGGAGAACGGGATCCCTAATAACTAGAATGGATCTGCGAATAGCAGATCCTAGGCCGGGATCCCGGATCTGAGTGATGACGTTTTCCCCTTCATGTTCTGTGTTCGAAGGACACATGTCCCATATACACGGCTTTCAAACTTTCCATGCGACCTTACACCGTTTGTCACTGAGGCAGTCGGCCGGTCATATGCATTCCCTCGAATAGATCAGCGACCTTGATGATTCTACGCTATGCCCAGTGAAAAACGGTCGTCCCTTGGCAGACTTACCCCGCTATTTGTAAGAAATAAGGCAAAAACACGACCAGTGTAACAGCAAGTTTGTACATTCACATCTCAATCTACGACCTGCCATGCACAGACTCACAGCTCCATTGATAGCTCGGCCACCGATAGAAAGTCAGCAGTTATACCAGGGCACATGTCCATATCTCTCAATCACCCTGGTCTGTTTAACGTATAGTAAAGAGGGACGAGGTCTACGCAAAACAAAGCTAACTTTTACAGGTCCACGTCGTTTGCTGTTGAAGTTAAATCTCTACGCCATCTAATAGAGTACTGGAGATAGATGGGAACTGGAATCAATGTCATCCCACAACCGTTTCGGGAGATCACGGACAGTGTGGCCGAAACATCAGGTCAAATACTACAAACCCAGTCCAGTCCCCCATCTAACTCCATGTTAAAGCAATGGGATTCCCGTCTTTTTCTAAACAAAAAACGGTGTTGTGATTTAAACGCTTGTAGCGAAAAAACTATTGATCGGAGCTCAAATCTGTTGACGAATGCTCGAAAGAGCATGTCTTGGGCTACAATTTCGTGCAGGTTGCACATTTCTAGCTGTCATAGTTCTCGAGTTAGAGGTCATTGAAGTTACATCACTTTTTTGAGTTTTTTGTTTATATCTCAAAAAGTTACACAGATATGCAAAAATACAAGCAGATTCGGAATCAGCAGCTCACGATACACCAGAATACGTTCAGAACATTTGAACTTTGAGAACTTTTTGTGACGTCACAAATTCGGACCAATGGCGAACTTCCAGAGTTTTGACCGGAAGTCAACCATTTTCGCAAACTTTAAAGAACTCGTGACCTACTACCTGTATGTCAAATTTGAAAACGATCGGTTCAGTGGTTCTTGAGAAGAAGATTTTTAAAGATTTTACACAAAATCCAATATGGCGGCCGAATCACGTGACATAGCAAAAAAGTTGAGAATTTGTCCCGAGGTATTCACCGCCAGAATATGTGTGCAAAATTTCAGACCTGTATGTTGAACGGTGAAAAAGTTTCCATGCGAACAAAGTCGGTGAAAAAAAAATAATAATAATAATAATAAGAAAAAACAGAACGATTACAATAGGGATCCCGTTCGGGAGAACGGGATCCCTAATAATAAGAAAAAACAGAACAATAACAATAGGGATCCCGTTCCGGAAGAACGGGATCCCTAATAATAATAATAAGAAAAAACAGAACAATAACAATAGGGATCCCGTTCGGGAGAACGGGATCCCTAATAATAATAATAATAATAACTAGAATGGATCTGCGAATAGCAGATCCTAGGCCGGGATCCCGGATCGGATCGATGACGTTTTCCCCTTCATGTTCTGTGTTTGAAGGACAAATGTTCCACATACACGGCTTTCAAAGTT
>NW_027018091.1:0-86000 GCF_032854445.1 Liolophura sinensis | reverse complement strand
TTCCAAACACAAAGATAAATCCCCCATACGCCTTCCTCAACAATGTCTTCTTTAGACAAAATTATACAGTGGAATTGTCGAGGCCTTAAGGCAAATTTTATTGAGATAACACAGCTAGTTCAATCTTTAAATCCAGTTGCCCTGTGTCTTCAGGAAACTCAGCTGAAGACATCTCACGAAGATAAAACAACTCTTAAAAATTATTCACTTTATAGCACCTATTGTATTGAAGAAGAGCGAGCTGCAGGCAGCTCCTCGATTTTCATCAATAACAAAATTATTCACAGCCCTGTTGCTCTGCATAGTGTTTCATTATGTGAAACGGTCTCATTTTGTTCGGTCTATATACCTACGAGCACTTCTTTGTCAGCTTTCCAGTTACATAATCTACCGTTTATAATACTGGGAGATTTTAATTCCCATAACCCACTTTGGGGCAGTAGTAACATAAATAATAAGGGCAAGACAGTAGAAGATTTCTTATCTAAGGAGGAACTGTGTTTTATCAATAATAGTTCTAATACCTATTTACATCCGGGTAATGGCACTTATTCTGCTGTCGATCTTACTATCACAGATCCATCACGTCTCCTTGACTTTTCTTGGAAGATTCATGACGATCTTTGTGGTAGTGACCATTTTCCTATAATCCTAGAACATATCACTTCTAATTCTTTAGAACGTGTAGCTAGATGGAAATTCGATAAAGCAGATTGGATTGTATTTGAGATGTTTTGTGAGGCTGATATCACCTCAAAAACTCTCAATACAGCAGATGATCCTATATTAAAATTTAATGAACTTGTTTTACAAGCTGCTGACAGAACTATCCCCAAGACCTCGACAAACCCAAAATCCAAAAGTAAACCCTGGTACGACAACGACTGTCGTAAAGCCATTAAAGACCGAAAAAAGGCTGAGCGCAGATTCAATCATTGTCCTACTGGTAATCATTTAAACCTGGTTCAAAATTTTAAAGCTAAGGCTGGTCGATTACTCAAGTCCAAGAGACGATCTTGTTGGCGGAACTTTGTTTTACGTCAAAAACACCCATGCGTAAGGTCTGGAACATGGTTCAGAAACGTAAGGGCAAAACTAATAAAGCAAAAGTCCAGCATTTCAAAGATGGAGATAATATATTAACCTCTTCATCCGATATAGCAAAACAATTAGCTGAGGCAATTTCCAAGAAATCTTCTTCTGAGAATTATACTAAAGAATTCCAACATATTAAAAACCAGAAGGAGAAAATTAAATTGCCCTTTTCTGCTAAGAATTTAAAAGATTATAATCATCCTTTTAATATCGAGGAACTTAAAACTGCATTAAAAAAGGCCCACGATACTGCCTGTGGTCCTGATAACTTATATTATAAGTTTCTGAACCATTTACCAGCTGAGCCACTGGAGACTCTCTTGGACTTGTTTAATGATATTTGGATAACTGGTAATTTTCCACCATGGAGGGAGGCGTGTATTATTCCGGTCCCTAAACCGGGTAAGGATCATACTGATCCAAATAATTACCGTCCCATAGCTCTTATCAGCTGTGTTTGTAAGACTACGGAACGGATAATCAACGATAGACTTGTTTGGTTTCTCGAAACCAACAAGGTTTTAACTAATATTAAGTGTGGTTTTCGTCAAGGTAGATCTACCATGGATCACCTTGTTCGATTTGAAACTTTTATTCCAGATGGCTTCATCAATAACGAACATGTGGTGTCCATATTTTTTGACCTTGAAAAGGCCTACGACACTACATGGAAATATGGTATTTTAAAAGACCTCGCGTATATGGGTCTTAAAGGTCGATTACCTATATTTATATCTCAATTTTATCTGATCGTCAGTTTAAGGTATGAGCAGGAAGTGGGTGTACCCTAGGGCAGCATTTTTGTAATAAACGGAAACTTCATCTTGACTCTGCGCTTAATTTTTGTGGTGAACAGATTAAAATTTTTGGAGAAACAAAATATTTGATAGTAAGCTATCTTTATACCTCGTATTAAAATGCTTAAAGCTAAATGTACAAAGGCTCTCGATAGAATTAAGGTCGTGTATAGCACCGATTGGGGTGCTGATCAGTTTTACTTAACTTGTATCGCTCTCTGGTGAGGTCTAAATTGGACTATGGGTCCATCATTTACGGTTCCTCTAGGAAATCGTACATTAAAATGCATCCTAGTAATCCTGTGCATCACCAAGGTGTGAGGCTCAGCCTTGGTGCTTTTAGAATCTCACCAGTAGAAAGTTTATACGTGGAGGCAAATGAGCCTTTTTTTATCACCGACGTATAAAACTGAGCCTTCAATTTGCTACTAAGCTTAAAGCTCATCCAACAAACCCTGCCTACGACTGTGTTTTCAATCCATTATAGGTAAACAAATATACTAAATGTCCTAACAAGATCCCTTCGTTAGGTGTTCGTATTAAGGACCATATTGTGGAAGCCAACATTAAACTTGCGGACATAGCTCTGGTTTCTTTTCCGGAGTCGCCTCCATGGCTTCTTCCACAACCTAAACCGATATTTGATCTACCTAAATATAATAAATCCAATACAAATCCTCTTATAATTCAGGAAGGTTTTGCTGAAATTAAGGCTAAATATTCGGATTATAAATTTATACATACTGATGGGTCAAAAGATGGGGACAGAGTTGCAGCTGCAGCTGTATTAGAGCAGCGAGTTGCTTCTCTTCGTCTACCATCCTCTTCGTCAATCTTTTCTGCAGAGGCCAGGGCTATACTCCAGGCGTTATCATATGTTTCTTCTGGGCATGCCCAGAGGGCAGTGATATGCAGCGACTCGCTTTCTTGCCTTTTAGCAATTCAGAATAATAAATTTAAATATCTGTTGATCCTCGAAATATTAGCCATGCATAGAGAACAAATTAAAAGAGGTAAAGATATCATATTCTGCTGGATACCAAGTTATACTGGTATCCATGGAAACACAGTCGTAGACAGGGAGGCAAAGGCTGCCCTAAATCAATCCATATCAAAAGTTAAAATTCCTTATACTGACGTGAAGTCTAATATTCTTAAATATATTCGTCGCCTTTGGCAGGGTGAATGGGACTTGCAGATCCATAATAAACTGCATGCTATTCATTCTGTCATTGGCTACAATGACTTTACTTCCCAAATGTCTCGTAGAGACGAAGTAGTCTTAACTAGGTGTCGTGTTGGGCATTCTCATCTAACACACAATTTCATCTTAGATGGGACCAATGCTGTTGAGTGTGTTGGATGTGATGCAGAATACGGCATCAAACATATCTTGGTTGACTGTTTGGACTTTGCTCATGTTCGGCAAAGATTCTACACAGTCAACTCTATATATGATTTATTTGACAGCATCGATGGCGATGATGTTATAAAATATTTGAAGACCATTGGCCTATATCATAAAATATAAATTTTAATGTCTGAAATATTTTTAGAGAAAAAGTTGTATATACACATGGCTTCCCAGATATACTATTTTTTAAATATGCTGGTTTTCGAGTTTTAACTGTTTTGGTTTTTTTCTTATCTGATCTAAACATGTCTGTACTTTTTTTTGATTTTTGATGTTCTCACTATCATTTCGAAAATCTTAACCATCTCATGTTTTCACCTTGTTCTCGCCACGATATGGCTGAAATGTTGCCGATGTGGCGCTAAGCCATAATCATTCATTCGTTCATTCATTCCGGGGTGAAACCACTAGGACCTCAGCTCTCTAGGCAAGCTTGTCGTAGAAGCAGAATAACCTAAAGCTAAATATAATATGCACACATCTTCTCGGTTGTGTGAGAGGCAGCCGAGAAGAGACCTGTTTGCCGTGGGTTGCAACCCGTAATTTCCGAGGACGGAATCCTGGTGGCTGAGGTCATGTGTCTAATGTGTGACCTCATTCATTTCCTGGGAGGCGGAGGAGCTTGCGGTGGGGAATTGGCTTTGCTCCTTTAGACTGTCTAGTCGAGTATACCTCATGTGGAGTGCTCGGTGTGTTTCCTGCTGGGTCAGGTTCAGGCATCGCCTTTGTTGGGAATCCGTGGTATGTGGGGAACACGTGGGTGAATTCTAATTATATAATTATTGTCTTCCCTAAACCTTACATAAAATGTCTCAAATTAATCCATCAGGCCTTCCTCTCAGCCGACTTCGTCAAGTGCTGACAAATAGAGGAAGTTTTGTCAGACTCTCTTGATAATGGACAGGACACATGGCCGGCTTTCATCGTTCTCTCAACAAAGAGTGAACAAAAGCCGGCATCGAAAACCCACCCTATTATTTTAAAACTGGCTTTAAAGGGCGCAGAGGGTACACCCAAAAACGTGAAAAAGCTCAGATCGGGAGACATTCATATGGAATGTTTCCGGAAACAACAATCCACAAATCTACTGACTTTAAACAAAATATGTGATATTCCAGTGTTTTCATCCCCTTACAACTCCCTAAATAGCTGTCAGGGGATCATACGTGATAGGGATAAAGATATTATAGACCTAACAGAGGAAGAAGTCCAGAGTTACATTCACAAGGTGTTACCAGAGTGAAACGTTTCACAACAAAAAAGCTGGTAACATCCCAAAATTAAATACGTATCTTTTGACTTTCAATACTAAATCCCTTCCGTCGTATATCTACATTGGCCCGTATAGGGTTAGTGTGGACTTATATATTCCTAACCGGGGCCTCCGTGGCTCAGTTGGTTAGCGCGCTAATGGCCGAGAAGTCTCTCACCAATGCATTCGCTGTGAGTTCAAGTCCAGGTCATGCTGGCTTCTTCTCCGGCCGTACGTGGGAAGGTTTGGCAACAACCTGTGGATGGTCGTGTGTTTGCCCCGGGCTGTGCTCGGTTACCACCCACCATAATGCTGGCCGCCGTCGTATAAGTGAAATATTCCTGAGTACGGTGTAAAACACCAATCAAATAAATAAATAAATATATTCCTAACCCAACTCGGTGTTCAGGTTTCAAAAATTTAGTCACGATAAGAACCAGTGCAAAATAAACTGCAGTAGAGTGCATGAGTAAAGTGTTGCAATTGCGGTGGAGATTAAATGGCCTCCTCTAAAGATTGTCCTCTTTTCATTAAGGAAAAATAAGTAATAAACTTAAAAACAAAAAAACAATATCTCTTATCAGGAGGCCCGCACATTAGCCTCCCTTTCTAATACTGCACTACAATCTTGTAGTGGACAAGCGTGTAGTATCTGGTGCTACTCAAACTTCCTCGGCTTGGCCCAAGAGAAACGACAAACCTAGTTCTACTTCTGTTCACCTTTCGGATTAACCTGCACTTAATTTCTGCTCAACTCAGACCACGCCAATACAACAAATAACACCGGTAAATAGCACCCTACAAACTGCTAAACCTGAACCCAATGACACTAAAAATAAACACAAAGATAAATCTCCTAGACGTCTGCCTTTATAATGTCTCTATACGACAAAATTATGCAATGAAATCGAGGTTTTAAGGTGAATTTTATTGAAATAACACAGCTAGTTCAATCATTAAATCCTATTGCCCTTTGTCTTCAGGAAACTCAACTGAAGACATCAGACAAAGATAAAACAACCCTTAAAAGTTATTCATTATACAGTACTGATTCAAATGAACAAAAGTGAGCTGCAAGCAGCTCTTCAATCTTCATAAATAACAATATTGTACAGAGCTTCAGGCTGTGGCCGTTCTTGCTTCATTGTCTGAAACAATCACATAATGTTCAGTATATATTCCTCTTATCATTTCTTTGTCAGCTTTGCAGTTGCATAATTTAATAGAGGAATTGTCAAAACCTTTTTATACCACGGGAGATTTTAATTCTCAAAAATATAAGCGTCATGTCCGACATTCATATACCAGTCGTTGTCCATAAAGGCCGTTCCAATTCGATAATCGCCAGATCCATTTCCAAAACAACGTTTAACACTAGCTCCCAAAGACAAAGGTATGTAAGAAATTATATATTTAAGAAATAAATCCTGTAACACAAAAGAGAGAAGCGGTCATCAGTTTTCAATGATGCCGGGCAGACAGTGGATATTCCAGGCATGAATTCCATACCAAAGTTCAAATCCCTTGTCCGTGAATGAGTCCCAGGTCAAATAACAATAAAACAAGTATCTCAGTCGCGATTTGATTGCAACTGTTCATAAAGGCATCATGCTGATGTAATAAGCATAGCTACCTGTACGGCCTCTAGCCCCAGGTTAAGCGGTATTAGATACAGTTCGAAAATGACCAACCCACAGAGAAGCAGTAATAACATAAATACCAAGGGCAAGATAGTGGAAGACTTCTTATCTAAGGAGGAACTGTGTTATTTCAATGATGGTTTTAATACCTATTTACATCCGGGTAATGGCACTTATTTTGCTATCGATCTCACTATCACAGATCCATCATTTCTTCATTTTTCTTTAAAGGTAAGTGAGTCAGTGCTTGGGGTTTAACGTCGTACTCGACAATTTTTTCAGTCATATGACGATGAAGGAATCCATGACTCGTACGTGTGATGTTCCTCCTTGTTGCAGGACGGATTTCCACCCCTCTTTATCTAGTGCTGCTTCACTGAGACGACCTACCGAAGGCAAGTAAGCTGCACCGCCCGAGCCATTATACTGATATGGGTCAACCAGTCGTTGCACTAACCCCTTCATGCTGAACGCCAAGCGAGGAAGTCATAACGGCCTCTTTTAAAGTTTCAGGTGTAACTCGATCTAGGATTGATCTTGATTGTACCAGTCCCGAAGCGGACGCTCTACCAACTGTGCTAACCGGGGCCGGTTTCTTGGAAGGTGCATGAGGATCTCCGTGGTAGTGACCATCTTCCTATAATCCTAGAGCATATCACGTCTAATTCTTTAGAACGTGTAGCTAGGTGGAAGTTCAATAAAGCAGATTGAGATATTCTGCGAGGCTGATATCAGTGCAGCAGGTGAGCTTGTTTTACGAGCTGCGGATAGAACTATACCTAAGACCTCGACAAACCCCGAAATCCAAAAGTAAACCCCGGTATGATAAGGACTGTCGCAAAGCCATTAAGGACCATAAAAATGCCGAGCGAAGTTTTAATATATGTCCCTACTCACAATAACTTAAACCAGGTTTGTATTTTTAGAGCCAAGCTCGTCGATTGCTCAAGTCCAATAGACGATCTTGTTGGCGGAACCTTGTTTTGGGCATTACGTCAAAAGCATCTATGCGGAAGGTCTGGAACACAGCTTAGAAACGTAAAGGGAAAAATAATAATAAAGTGATTTATTTAGGGTAGCCTTTGTTTCACTGTCGACGACAGTGTTGTTATGGATACCAATGTAACTCGGTATTCAACAGAATATATCTTTACCTCTTGTAATTAGTTTTCTATGTAAGTCTAATATTGCAAGCATCAACAGTTTTTTGAATTTATTATGTTGTATTGCCTAAAAGCAGCAGAGTGAGTCAGTACATATCATTGCCTTCTGGTCAGCCCAGAAGAAACATGCGATAAGGCCAGAGGTATAGCCCTGGCCTCGGCAGAGAAGATTGAAGATGGAAGAGAGAGAGAAGAGATTCGCTGTTGTCAGTCGCAGACTTAGCCCTGTCCCCATCGTTTGACCCATCAGTATATATAAAGTTTATTATCTCCCTAGATAGCATTAATTTTAGCAAAATATGGCTGACTGATCAGGGGATTTGTACTGGATTTATTATGTTTACGTGGATCAAATATTAGTTGAGGTTTGTGGAAGTAGACAGAGTGGAGACTCCAGAAAAGACACCGGAGCTATATATCCTCTAAGGTGTTGTTAGTTTCCTAAATATGGTCCGTGTAAGAAAACCAAACGGAGGGATCTTGTTGGGACAAATTTATCTACATGTGATGCTTTAAAAACACATTGGAAGGGCACGATTTGTTGGATGAGCTTTAAGTTTTGTAGCATATTGAAGGCTGAGTTTAAATAAAACAAAAATTAAGCTTGGGGTTGAAATGAAGTTTCCTTTATTACAAAAATGCATACCTACCGTTCGAAAATCTATAACCTTTTTCAGCTGCCCATTTGTCGATCTTATTGAGACATAGCTGCAACTGACGTTCGATGTTATTCATATTTTTACTATAGCAGGAAATCATTAAGAAATAAAGAACGCTCTACACCAGATGTTACGGTTTTCGCCAAACTATTATTTTTATGCTGAACAAAGTAAACAATAGAATACTGCCCTAGGGCACACCCATTTCCTGCTGAAACGGGTCAGAATGAGTGGACCCCAACCGGTAATGTAAAAGGACTATCAAATAAAATTCAGATATAAATAATAGAAAACGACCTTTAAGTCCCATATGTGACAGGTCTTTCAAAATACCATATTTCCATGTGATGTCTTAGGCTTTTCATCTTCAAAAATATCGACAGAAAATTATAATATCTTTGTCAGATGTCTTCAGGGGAGTTTCCCGAAGACAAAGTGAAATTGGATTTAATGTTTTGACTAGCTTCGTTCTTTGAAAGAAATTGAGCTTAATACCTCCTGAATTACACTGCATATTTTTGCCTTATGTATAGATTACGGAGGGAGACGGACCGGGGATCTTCCTTGGAGATCGGGAATCTTACGTGGAGATCGGCTGGAAGATCTCCCTGTTGCTTTGGATATATCATCCTTCAACCATCCAAACTTATTAGAAGTTTGAACCGGATCTCTACTGGCCTTAGAGGGACGCTCCGATCTCTAGTGGCTTTAAAGGGACCACTAGATTTACCAATTTTAGAGTTATTTGATTTATCATAATTACTAGTGTTAACTGTTTTAGTAGCGCTTTCGTTGTAATTTTTGAAGATTTTGCAGATTTTGTGTTCTGAGCAACAAGAGAACGAAATCTGTGGAACTTTCCGTTAGTCAATGCCCATGGGCCAGGTCATGGCATAGGATGTATGTAAAGAATTCACAGGGGAAGCTGTCAGTTTCCGTGTTTCTTGGTATGAAATATTCTGCTTTGCCTTCATGATAATTTGTTTTTCCTTCACATATATCATACAATCCCGAGAAGAAACCATGTGCTATCCATTGCAATTGAAACACATCACACTGTTTTTGCAATCGAAGCCCCCATGGCACTCCTCTGATTCTTGCATTGACTCCTACCGTGTCCGAACTTCTGACATCCAAAACACGGAATAAGATTTGTCCGTGATAAGATAAGTCAATTGGTTTAATCTCAGTAGCTGGATGGTCAGAGTTCTTTGTGGAGAGAAAGCAAAGTTTACCGATTCTGTGTCTAAATCAAGAATAACATCATTTTTTTCTGTCTTTTTGCACCACTTCAAGAAGCAGACTGAGAGGAATCTGTAGTAAGCATACTTGGAACATTAGAAGAAAGAGAACTCGAAGGGATAATGAAATCATAGCGCCGTGTTTCTCACCCGCCCCGGAGTGTCATTTCTGACGAAACCATTACCTCAAGTAACCAGAAAAGGAGATGAGAACTCCACGCCACTCCCGACAAGATGGATTTCGCTCATACTTAAGCAGGTCAACTTTAATAAACCTACTTAGGAGACCCTACAGCCACCGTCCAGATATCCGAAACCCCAAACATGGAAGAAGTCTGACATCCCAACCAACACTGAATCTCGGATATCTGAACCGGTGTGACCAGTCCATTGATCGGAGCGGTTTCCCGACCACCCGTCTATACAGAAGTATGGTCCGTGCAGTCATGGGCGTGAGGATCTCGTAAGACCAATACGGCCTCATCCACCAGGATCCCGTCCTACTCCATTGCGGGTCGCAACCAAATGCCACTCCCCTGTCGCCTCTCGCCCAAACCGGGAAGATGTGGGCCTATTGTGTTCATTCGACCCACACGGGAGAGCTCTAGATTAGTCGCCTTTCACTTGTCTAGAGGGCTAAGGTCCTTTTCTTTTCACCCCGGGGACCCCATGAGAGTTTAATATTTTAAGTTTCTCTGTTCGTTATATCCGAGAAGAAATGGTTTTATAGACAAATAACGCGGTGTAAGAGAAGGAAATCCTAAGACTTTGGGTTTGTCTGTGCCGATAGACCATGTCATTGGGGTCTGGGTGCCAACGGTGGTGGACAATTTCTAGAGCATAATGGCGTAGGAGGTATGTAAAGGGCTAACCGGGGAAGCTGTCAGATTATCTTTTGCCTTCATAGTGATAATGTGTTCATCCCTTACATATATTGGACAATCACGAGAAGAAACCATATGAGCTCTGTTGCCACTGAAAGACTTCACAGCGTTCTTGCGATCAAAGCTCCCATGTCCCTCCGGTAAGCACGAAAAACAGACCTTAATCTTGCATTGGCCCGAACCATATCCCAATTTCTGACATACCAAACGCCGAGTACGATCTGGTATATACAGACCTGCTTCACCACTGTACGGGCCAGTGAGAATAAATGACAGCAGTTTTATTACTCAGACTGTAAGTTTAGCAAGTATATATTAAATTTTGCAATCTTTATATCATTTTAATGTAAAAGGTTAAGGATTTTAATTCACGGCAAATTTCCTCCTTCGACAGCGACAGGTGATCCAAATCACTATTCCTGTCTCGAATCACCCTAGGTTACTGTTTAATTCCCGAAACGACACATAACACGAACCTCGAAAGAACTAGGGCGGGATGTAAAATACGAAAATAGGACGGAATCTAGCAAAGAAAGGCGCGGTTTTCAATGATGTTAGAAGACACAAGGTATACTCTGGACTGAGAGACTGAGAGGAATGTGTAAGTACAGTTGGGACATTAGAAGGAGCTGGAAGACACGAAGACAAAAGTTCATAGCGCCGTGTTTCTCACCCGCCCGGATTATCAGTCTAGATAACTGTTTCTGTCAGTGTTTAATAAAACTCAGACTCTCAAAATAGTACGTCTTATCTCCGCCTATCTTTGCACAAAAACAAACGATTTCCTCTCTCGAAGACTGTACAAGATGAATATTTCAGTTTTGACATTGTGAATTATCCTACTTGGACAGCAATTTGCCGAAGGGTCCTGCATATGGCGTGTACATATCTCACTGTGTTGCACTTCTTAGATCCTGAGTGCTATGTGACGCTCTCGATCAACGTGACCAAGTCTTTCCATCAAACGCTTACGCTCTGAAGTACTTAGTTTTACAATGAGTACACTTCCCTTGAAAGTATCCCGAATTTCTCGCGCTCTGCTTAATATTTATGTTTAATTCGGCTTAACTCGTCTTTCTAACATCAGTGAAAACTGTTGACTGCTTAACTTTGCAGGATTCCGTCTTATTTTCGTAGTTTATATACTTTCTTAGTTCTTTGGTGGTTTGTGTTAAACATCGGTTTTGGAATTGAGATTGCGATTATTGACATGGAGCAGGCACGTTCAACCGAGAAGGCTCACCGGACCCACACGGGAGACATCTAGGTTAGCCGCCTTTGACAAGATTGACTAGAGTACTGGGACCCTATTCTTTTCACCTGACTCCACGGTGGTTGATGCGACTGAGCTTGAACTGAAACTGCAGATGCACAAAGCCTATGCATGTCGAATTTGTTGATCTTTGTGCATAATATATATATAATAGTTCCTACACTTTAAAAAATTTCACTGTCGGATTCCGGATATCCATTTTTTTCGAAAGTGTAGGTGACATATTGATATTTCGTCTTCACAAATAAAGTTAGAGACGCGGCAACGGGACAAACTCTACATAAGCGAAAGGGAGTTCTGCAAACCGAAAGTAAGATATGTAGTGGACAAACACCCAGAAATCGATTTAACATTTTATTCTTGTATGGATACAGCAGAATGTTCCCCAATGTGCATCATCACTCCTTGGAACTACTTAGAAGATTTTACTCTCCAAAACTCGTTCAAGCTGCACAAAACAAACAAAACACTTTAGTTCACCACATGGTCAGCTGATGATTATAACAGTTATGTAAATTCATGTTACAGGTAGCCATACGTATCGTCTTAAAACTCAACCATTGTGCGGTTACTTTAATAACAGTATTTAAATATTCTGACACGTCATCGTACAACAGCATGTTATTCGCTACGGTGAGATTTCTGTGCCTTAAGGTCTACTTACAACATTTTGACGACTTCTGCTACTACTACTACTGTATCTCTCAGTGCACGGTTTTTCTTCTGATATTTCTTCTGCCATCTGACCAAACACTAATTTTGATTACAAAAATCCCTGATTTTGACCAATGATTTTGACACAGTTGAAAATATCCAGAGCGAATAATTTTACTCGCCATAACAAAAATTTTCTCCCTTTAGCGTGAAATGTTAAATGTTCTGTATCGCCGACACGGACTTCTTTTAACATGGATTACAGACAAAAACCCTGTTGTAATCACGAACCAGCATCAACAGGATATGCCCCAAAACACGCAATTTTTGCATTTTTCAAAACTGAAAAACTTTTGCAACCAAAACAAGGCAGAAAAGGGTAAAACTCAGGTATGTAGTATACCTAAAAAATCTTTTTGAGAGATTTTTCCTCCAGAAAACCTGTCCTTTTATATCCCTGTGGAAAACCAGTTTGTGTCAACATTATGCCGTTGAGATGACTGATTCGGATTGAACTTTGAAGACAGCGTTGTAATTATAAGAAAAGAAAACACTCGACCAAATGTATATATGTATCAATAAAAAGTCAAAAAGTTCCCAAAAAATGTCACTTTCTATTTTCGTGATGTATAATAACCGACATATCGCAGTTCAGAATAATCTGTAACCTCTCACGTAGGGAACATCGAAAGGGTCGCCATGCTCTCTGTTTATCCAATCAAAGGCGAGATAATTATAACACCGCAGAAGGTATCTGTTCCGCTATGATGTCAACCGCTCCTAGTTCACCATTATGCGGAGTAGAAGTAGTATTAAATCAGCTGTTTTCCCTCTGCTTACGAAATGATTCTGATATGCTATAAAGCCATTTTAAACGAGAAAGTAGTAACGGGTAATTATTCTTCATGGAAGAAATACGTAAGTAAATGTGAATTGCGACACCAGATTTGACAATTGGTGACTTACATATCAATGATCTCGTTCACAGTCCTCTTTAATATCTTGAATAGTACAGTGAATTTCGTCATAAATGCACTCCAGTCTTCTCAGAACCCGTTTTCCAGCACAATCGTCAGTCTGTAAGGTTGAATGAATGAAGCACGTAAAATTTCAGGCAAAATTTAACTATATGAAAAATCACGTGACAAAGGTAAGTTACAATACAAGGAAAAGCATGCTAAGGTTACACACATAACTTGTGGAATTACCTGTTATCATATGTGTATATTTTGCCAACGACGATGCTAAGTAATTAAAACATACTTAACTATTGAACACAGACCAGAATACATGACGCACTGTATACTGAATAAGTCTCCAGCACTGGTATAAGGAGTATACCTCCTTAAATTTCAAGTATTAGACAGAAAAGCCATAGATAAAATTACCCTCTCCAAATGTTCAAACGCAAAATATGATGAGCTCCGGAGACTGGCTTTTGTCCACCAATGATATACGATAGTGAAAAACAAAGATGCACTTAGCATTCTACAAGAGCTGCAATGGGAACTTTATGAAAGACCTGGTATAAGAAGAGAAGCGGTGTGGGGGCGAACACAAAAAAGTGCAAATCAAACTTCAAGTCCCAGCAAAGTTGTAATATTTCCGAATCAGAAGTACAAAACTCCCTAAACGTTTACAGAATGTATTTTGTGTATTTTAAAAAAATACACAAAACCAAACAGGCACTTACACAGAACAAATAATAAGTTATGGTCAAAAAAGTTAATTCAAGAGACGTTGTCTTAGTCCAACTCTTGTTTGCGTTCATTCCGATCGTACGCGAGAAATCTGCGGATGGTCGTGGCTCTGCTGGCATTATGGGCACCCGTGCTGACAGCCGTCGTTTTAGTGAAGTACTGTCCAACACGCCGTTACACATAAATATAAATTTCAAGAATTCTGATGGAAATATATAGTATGGTATTTCTGTAGCGTCGTATGCCTTGTAAGTTTGACAAAAAGATCGATATCACGTATTCATTAACGACAAAAGAATTACGGAAACAATTTCGAAATTGAACAAATCTTCAGAGAACAATAAGTACATCTTGTTAATAAGTCTTGTGTTTTTCTTGCGGATTTGTGTAATTTATAGTGCAAGTGCCATTCTGTATAATCTAGTGGAATGGTGCAAATATGAGCATTAGGGTATGCAGGATGGTCAGATAAAGTTGTGAGATGTGCCACGCGATACAAAATGGTAGCCGACTGGTTAGGTCGCATCGTTAGGAAATCGTTCACCCACATTATTCTGTGGCCAATGTTTCACTGACAACGATATTCTTCATTCTGTTACCTAGGCAGTTACTTAACAACTTTTTAAGGAGAGCGAAATCACTTGAGAATAGTATGTTTAGACGTTGAAGAATACTTACTGTAGAAGTGTTCGCCTTCCTTGGACTTTTACAGGGCATCATTATCGCCTGGTTAAACATTTGACGTTTCTTGGTTGGTTGATTTACGTCCGTTTCAAGGCCAAGTTTGCATGCGCCATACTAAGGCTTTTAGTGACCAGCAATGGCGCCTAAAAGAGCTTGACCCTCTACTATAATCATGATATCGGGTTAAGCGATTGGACTAAAGTCTACGTTTGCCGGACGGAAAAAGCCGGCTCACGTTAATCAGTAAGTCTAACGTTTGATTCGCCTACAGGGGGAGCAAATTTGCACCTATCACGTCGGGAATTAGTATGTATATAAGCCGGAAACAGCCGTTTTGCTTCTACACGGACAACAAAGTTGGACTAAACCTAGCTGTTCTAATTGAGGCCATCAAAACCAGTGGAGCTGAAAAAGCTCTCCCAAATTTTTGCTAGTGTAAACGTCTGACCATTGCCTGAGGCAGCTTCTATCCATCAATTTTTCCAAGTATCGCCCCGGCTTATGACGGGAGTTTCCAACAACATAGAGAAAAAAGTGACAAGTGCGTTGATCAAACCGGACCCTCCTGGCTACCTATCTAGGCGAAATAATAGCCCAAGTGGAATCACTCAACCTATCTTCAAAAGCTCTAGGGATCTGCGTTACTTATCTTTTACGCATCTTGTGCACAATAAACCCAGGTTATATTTCCTCAAACCAGAAAACATACAGGGGATGTAATTATGAGTTTATTCTTCTGCAAATGGTCACACGTAACCGATGAAATACGGTCTCTTGTCATTTTCCCCCAGATAGGGTTTTATTCTACCTGTTGTGTCATTTGCCTATTATTGATGCATGTACAAATCTACAGCAGCATGGCTTAAACACAATTAGGTAAAAAAAATTGCAATGATGTTAATTGCAATTTATTGGACGTCACTGGTCTTTAATTCCTCAGAATGTGATCTTGTCACTTTTAATATACAATAACATTTTTGAAAATACACAGGGACCTCGGGGATTCGTAGCCCACAAATGACTCAAGCGCATCTCACCAGTGCGCAAGCTGCGAGTACAAGACAGGTTAGGTGGGAAGTTGAGCCAGAAACCCGACTATAGTAGTGGGTATCTCCCAGGCTCTGTCCAGTTTCCTACCACCACAAAGCTGGCTACCGTCGGTATAAGTGAAATACTCTTGAGTACAGCGTAAAATACCATTCACATTAATAGTTTAAATACATCTCATCCATTTACCACAGGTGTTCCACATCTGCGAATTGTTCGTCTGGATATCCTCTCGGCTTTGTTTACCAGGCGCGTGACACGTCTTAGATCCCTTTGTTTAGCACACTCCTCGAGGCGCGGCGCCGTGGATGTCGACCCACCAGACAGCGATGTTTCTGTTTCACATGGGCAACATTGTGCTGATAAGTTGTTTTCAGACTGAATTCTGAAATATTGGAGTAAATCAAAAATCATGTAAAACTTTACTATATAATTATTGTAACATGATAACAATATTTTCTTAATATTTGAGGTTTCGGTGCTGCCCGAATTACATCAAGCACTTTAAATCACTCACTCATAAACCAGGGCGCCTTCAGATAAGGAATAGTCTTATATATGAAGTAAATATTAATGAAATAACTGGTTTGATCGCAATCTGGAAATGATATCATGTCCAGCACAACCACCGTGTGTAAGAAAGAACCACGTTTCTACTTACACGCAGTGAATATCCACAGGTATAATGCAGTCAACACTTAAGCATTCCCTGCAAGAGCAACAAGCGTTTTGAAGTCCACCTTCATCTACAAAGGGTCCACAACCGTTCAGATTTTCGTCGCATGTTTTCTCATTTGCTGCTTCACAGAAGGGTAGGTTAGCCACGGTGAAGAGGAGTGACACGAGAAACAGCATCTTTCTATAAACAAAAATCAGGATGGGTTCTAGTTCACTTGCAATTTACTACTTCTGTTCAGGTGCGGCGGCAATTTAAAGGGTTTATCTGTTCTGCGAAAATATTTAATTCATTGACCGGATGTTCATATTTTTTCTTGATCTATAAAGGTTATCGTTTGGAAATTAAATTTTAGGTGTGCTCAAAATTATGACAAATCCGATCTGGTCAAGTCCAGCATGCCTTAGTGGATGATTTTCGTACTTCTTTTGTCGATGTGTGGTTGTTCACAGACCATGCTTTATATAGAAGACAAAATACATATTTCGATTGGAAAAGATAACAGATGTTTTACTATAGACAAGATAAAGACACAATCATTTATGACATGGAATGACTATGGCTTACCGCCACATGGGCAATATTTCAGCCATATCGTGGCGGTTTATTACATGGGAAGTAAATTTAGGTGAACAGCTGCTGCCATGGACTAACTAGGGAAAAAGGAGTACATACTTTAAACATGAAGTAAAAAAAGTGAAAATTAGTATCAATTTCAGGTCATGACAGTCATATTTTACATCACATACCCATTCTTTTATTGCCCATTAGGTCAAGTTACAGACTTCGCACTAAATCATTACTTGTCTTATATGGTAATGGTTATATGGTAACGACATTTAAGACTTTTCTTCTGAAGATGAATTATTCAAAAGTATGTCACATTCAATTTAGAGACATATTCTTAGGGGCAAAAATGATAAAAATTAGCGACTGTTCTCGCGTTATTTATCAAAATTTGTGTTTTGGTAAAAGGAAATTAGAGGTAAATTTAAAGAATGAACGAATGACGAGAACATGTTCAAAATAGATCTCGAGGCAATGGATGGCTTTGGGTATCACACTGAGAACATTCATAATAAAACAAATATAGACGGACGTGTTTAAATCAGCCAAAGGAGCGAAACAGTTTTGATATTTCATGTTTTAATAGTGTATAAATTGGATGCTGTAGAACTGTATTTTGACAGGCCATTGAACCTTCCTTGGTTAATGACAGCATAGCCAGCAGTGCAGTCAAATAACTCGAATATACAGAGCCGTCTGTAGACTTCACTCATGTTAGGCACAGTTTCTACCCAGGCCACCAGGATTAGTCTAAAATGAATGAATTATTATGGCTTATCGCCAAATCGGTGGCGAGAACAAGACACGAGGTGGTTCACGTTTTCGATATGGTAGGATCAGTTTAACGCCTTACCGGGAATCACCCTCCCCACTTTCAGAAGCAGTTCCCCCCCATACCCCCCCCCCCCGCCCCCCGTTTCCCCTCGAGAATAAAATAGATGTATAATCTGGATAATTAATCTTAATTTCAGCAAAACTGACAAATACCCGGTAGCAGGATCTTGACGTCATGTTATTGACGTCAATTTCTCATTTCCCAGCTCATCATGATGACGTCACATAAGCGCAATACGATGTTACAGTAGAAAATGATATGTGACGGTGTAGACGTTACGGTACAATCCATTCCTGATGTAACAATAGCTCGAGGTCCTTCATACTAAGGCCACTTCACAGCATTAAAAAAACATGCGCCCTCCTCAGTATCAAAGTAGGTTTATCGGATTTATGTTTAGATAGCTCAAATATCGATTGAGGTTGTGAAAGATGCAGAGACGAATTTCTGGACAAGACACCGGAGATATCGCCTCTTAATGTTAACGCTTAACATTAATGCTTAATGTTAGCTTCTACAATGTGTTCGCGGACACGAAGACAAAATGGAGTGATTTTGTTAGGAGATTTATTGAATTCATTGGAATAGAAGGCATTGAAAACACAGTCGTTGGCAGGATTTGTTGGATGAGTTTTAAGCTTTGTGGCATAATGACGATCGAAATTTACACGTCTCTTATGTAAAGGCCCACTGACCTCTACATATACTGAAACGCATTAAAAACGCACCAGAAGTAATTTTGGTATGGTAAACGATTTGAATACTCAGTCGTCTAGAACATACATGTGCCCTATACCATTGAAAACTGTTGACCTCTTCTCTTTGTAGGATTCCATCCTAGTTTCGTACTTTATATATTAGTACTTTCTTAGTTCTTTGGTAACTGGTGTTAAACGTAGTTTTGAGGAATTGGCCTTGCGGTTATTGACCTGGAACATCCTTTTTGGTTGACGGGTGGTATACGAATGTCTGTTTTGACGCATAGATTCACTCTATACCCCAGTTTTGCACCCACAAGTAATGACACTTTGAATTTGTCGTGCTTTTTCAGGAGTAAAAACGTATTTTTAGTCCCGTTATCTTTAGATGACGACTCACATAAATTCTATCAGACCTGACAACATCTTAGAGCTTCCTTAACTCCTAGCTTTGGATTTTTCCGTTGGTATTCTCAAACCATCCTGATATTTTCAACGATTCATGTTGGTGCGTTTCTAAATAGGTTCCGTATATACTCGACTAGCGAGGTTCTAAAAGCACTACGTCTGAGCCGTAAATAATGTACCCATAGTCCAATTTAGAGCTCGACAGAGAACGATATAGATTTAACGAAACAGACTGGTCAGCACCCCAATCGGAGCTAGACACGACTATTATTCTATCGAGAGCATTTGTACATTTATCTTTAAGAATTTTATATGGGGTATAAAAGATAATTTACTATTAACCATAACCCCTAAAAATTATGTGTGTCTAACAATCTGGACTGGTTCACCAGGAAATGGATGTTCAGGATTACTATGAAGCTTTCGTTTCAACAAAAATGAATACCGACGGTCTTAGATGTCAAAAATTTAAAACGGTACTAAGTTGCCCATTTCTCGATCTTACTGAGATAAAGCTGCAGCTGACTTCTTTGTAATTTATATTATTTACCACGGTAACACGTTAGGAAACAGATATTAATCCTTTGTGCCAAAAGCTAATGTTTTGGCTACTCTGTTAATTTTCATCTTTAACCCCCCGTGGGTTTCCGGGGTGATAAAAATAGGACCTCAGCCCTCTAGACAAGCTTGTCGTAAAAGTCGACTAACCTAGAGCTCTCCTGTGTGAGGCCGGTGAATACTATAGGCTCACATCTTCTCGGCTGTGTGATAGGCAACCGGGGAGGGACCGTGGGCTGAGAGCCGTAATCTACGAGGTGGGGGACCGTGGTGGCTGAGGGCGTGTTGATCTTCAGAGATCCTCACGCGCAACACGCCGCATTGGCCCTTACTTCGATAAAGACGGGAGGTCGGATGGGTCCGGTCCGATCAATCAGCTTGGTAATGTCTTTTCTGTGCGTGGTCCCAATTTCCTCTATAACAGCACATCATTTTGAGAACAAATGTTATTTCTGAAATTTCGTTTGCGGGACTAAGCTTTGATGCGGTCGCACATGGGTCAATCGAGTAGATTTAATTTAACCTTTGGTATAAATCAATCTGTTCCAGTATACCTTATGTGGAGTCCTTGGTGTCTTTTCTCCTGGGTATTTCCTGGTTCAGGCATCGCCCTTGTTGCACTCCGTGGTGGGTGGGGAACATATGGGATGAACTTTATATATATATTGCCATGTCTTCTGTAAACCTTACTGCCACTGTTTCTAATATATCTAATAAATCTTCCTCTCAGCCGACTTCGTCTTCAAGTGCTGGCAAAAAGAGAAAGTTATCTGACTCACTTGATAATGAACAGAGCAGTTGACCGGCTTTCATTGTTCTCTGAACTAAGAGTGAAGAAAACCCGGCTTCAAAAATTCATGCGTTTCTCCTGCAATAGGCTCTCCAGAGCGCAACTGGAACTCTAAAAAACGTAAAAAAAACTTAATCCGGAGACATTCTCATTGAATATTTCCGATAACAATAATCAAAGAATTTACTGAAATTAAATAAAATAACTGATATATCTGTTTTAACGTCCCCTCACCATTCCCTGAACAGCTGTCAGGGAATAATTCGTGACAGGAATGGCGATATAACTGACCTAACTGAGGAAGAAATCTGCCAAGAACTAAATTCACAGGGTCTGTTACCAGAGTGAAAGAGTGTTACGAAGAAGTCTGGTAATCTCCTTAAACTTAATACATACCTGCTGACCTTTCAAACTACCTCCTTTCCGTCACATATCTACGTTGGCCCGTATAGGGTTAATGTGGATTTATATTTATTTATTTGTTTATTTGTTTGATTGGTGTTTTACGCCGTGCTCAAAAATATTTCACTTATACGACGTCGGCCAGCATTATGGTGGGAGGAAACCGGGCAGAGCCCGGCGGAAACCCACGACCATCAGCAGGGTGCCGACAGACCTTCCCACGTACGGCCGGAGAGGAAGCCAGCATGAGCTGGACTTGAACTCACAACGACCGCACTGGTAACAGACCCCTGGGTCATTACGCTGCGCTAGCGGGCTAACCAACTGAGCCACGGAAGCCCCCGTGGATTTATAATATCCCTAATCTCACACGTTTAATTGTCAAAGATTTGGTCACGGCAAGGGCCAATGTAAGAATAAACTGATTTGTTTCAGATGCGGCAGTGAGGATCATGATGGTTTGGACTAAAGCAACACAGTTAAGTGTTGCAACTGCAGTGGAGATCACATGGCCTTCTCAAGGGACTGCCCGCCTTTCGTTAAGGAAAAACAAATTATCAACTTAAAAATTAAAAACAATATATCCCATTGGTCCACTGGAAACGACAAACCTAGTAATGTTTCTGTGCAACTTTCGACTCAACCTTCATTTAATTCTTCCTCAACCCAGACTACTTCAACACAGCAAATGAAACAGTAAACAGTACAGAACACCCTGGTACCTGAGCCCAATTCCCCTAAAAATAATTACCAAAATAAATCTCAAAGTAATAATAAGCTAATAACAATAGACCTAGTGTCCCCACAGAACGTCCATCTAAGGCCACTAGAGATCCTATCCCAACCTTTAATAAGTTTGGATCGTTGGAGGACGTTGGTCCTTCAGCATCAGATCTTCCAGCCGATCTCCAGAAAAGTGCCGTCCTCGGTCCAAGCAAAGACAAATCCACCATACGCATTCCTCCATAATATCTTCCTTAGACAAAATTATACAGTGGAAATTTCGAGGTCTTCAGGTAAATTTTATAGAAATAACACAGCTAGTTCAATTACTAAATCCTATTGCCCTTTGTCTTCAGGAAACTCACTTGAAGACGTCTGACAAAGATAAAACAACTCTTAAAAATTACTCATTATATATAGTACTTATTCAAATGAAGAAGAGCGAGCTGCAGGCGGCTCCTCGATTTTCATCAATAACAATATTATTCACAGCCCTGTTGCACTGTATACAGAGCTTCAGGCTGTGGCGGTCCGTGTTTCATTGTCAGAAACAATCACATGTTCAGTGTATATTCCTCCTAACATCTCGTCAGCTTTGCAGTTACATAATTTTAAAGAACAATTGCCAAAACCGTTTATAATAATGAGAGATTTTAATTCCCATAATCCACTTTGGGGCAGCACTAATATATCTATTAAGGGCAAGATAGTGGAAGACTTCTTCTCGAAGGAGGAATTGTGTTATTTCAATGATGGTTGTAATACCGATTTACACTTATTCTGTTATCGATCTCACCATCACAGATCCATCACTTCTCCTTGATTTTTCTTGGAAGGTGCATAACAATCTTTATTGTAGTGATCATTTTCCTATAATCCTAGAGCATATCACTTTTAATTCTTCAGAGTGTGTAGCTAGGTCGAAGTTCGATAAGGCAGACTGGATCGCATTTCAGATATTCTGTGAGGCTGATATCTCTCCAGAGACTCTCAATGCAGCAGATAATCCCATATTAAAATTGAATGCGCTTGTATTACGAACTGCCGATATGAGTACACCTAAGACCTCGACAAATCCCAAATCCAAAAGTAAAGTCTGGTACAATGACTGTTGTAAAGCCATAAAGAACCGTAAAAAGGCTAAACGCAGATTTAACCATTGCCCAGGTGATAATAATTTAAACCAGGTTCGTATATTTAGAGCTAAAGCTCGTCGATTACTCAAGTCCAAGAGACGATCTTGTTGGCGGAACTTTGTTTCGGGCATTACGTCAAAAACACCTATGCACAAGGTCAGGAACATGGTTCAAAAGTTTAAGGGCAAAAACAAAAAGGTAAAAGTCCAGGCATTGAAAGATGGAGACAATATATATACCTCTCCCTCCCGTATAGCTAATAAGCTACCTGAGACAATTTCCAAGAAATCTTCTGATGAGAATTCCAACATATTAAAACCGAGAAGGAGAAATTTAAATTGCCCTTTTCTTCTAAAAAATTAGAAGATTATAATTGTCCTTTTAATATCGAGGAACTTAGAACTGCACTAAAAAAGGCCCATGATACTGCTTGTGGGCCTGATAACGTATATTATAAGTTTTTGAATCATTTACCACCGGAGCCATTTCAGATTCTCTTGGACTTGCTTAATGATATTTGGATAAATGGTCATTTTCCATCGTCATGGAGGGAAGCGTGTATTATCCCGGTTCTCAAACCGAGTAAGGATCATACTGATCCAAATAATTACCGTAAGGCTTTGTGAGACTATGGAACGAATGATTAATGATAGACTTGTTTGGTTTCTTGAAAGCAACAAGTTACTTTCTGATATTCAATGTGGTTTTCGGGAAGGTAGATCTACCATGGATCACCTTGTTCAATTCGAAACCTTTATTCGGGATGTCTTGGTCAATAACGAACGATATTTTTTGACCTACGACACCACATGGAAATATGGCATTTTAAAAGATCTCGCGCATACAGGTCTTAAAGGTCGATTACCATTATTTATATCAGAATTTTTATCTGATCGTCAGTTTAAGGTACGGGTGGGGTCCACTCTTTCTGACTCTTATGAGCAGGAAATGGGTGTTCCCCAGGGCAGCATTCTATCACCAACTCTGTTCAGCATAAAAATAAATAGCCTAGCAAAAACATTAACATCGGGCGCAGAGGGTTCTTTACACGTAGATGATTTCCTTATATGCTACCCAGCTAAGAATATGAATAATATCGAACGTCAGTTGCAGCTTTGTCTCATTAAGATCGAGAAATGGGCACTAAAAAGGGTTTTAGATTTTCCTCGTCTAAAATCGTCGGTATGCATTTTTGTATTGAACGAAATTTCATCTTGACCCTGAGCTTAATTTTTGTGGTGAACAGATTAAAATTGTTAAGAAATAAATTTGTAGGGATAATATTTGATAGTAAGCTATGTTTTATACCTCACATTGAAATGCTTAAAGCCAAATGTAGAAAGGCTCTCGATATGATTACAGCCCGAATCCAGCACCGATTGGGGTGCTGACCGATCAGTTTTACTTAATTTATATCGTTCTTTTGTGAGGCCTGAATTGGACTATGGATCCGGTTCCGCTAGGAAGTCGTATATTAAAATGTTGGATCCTGCTCATCACCAAGGTTGAGGCTCAGCCTTGATGCCTTGAGACCTTCACCAATAGAAAGTGTATACCTGGGGGCAAATGAGCCGTCTTTAAAATATAGATGTATAAAAGTTAGCTTGTAATATGCTACAAAGCTTAAAGCTCATCCAACAAACCCAGCCTTCGACTCCTTTTCAATCCATCATATGTGGATAGATTTAATAAATGTCCCAAAAAGAAGCTTCCGTTTGGTCTTTTTATACGGGATCATATTGTGGGAGCTAATATCACGTTAGAGGACATAGTCCCCGGTGTCTTTTCTGGAGTCTCCTCCCTGGCTTCTTCCACAACCTAAACTAATATTAGATTTACGAAAACATAATAAATCACATATTAATCCTCTTATAATTCAGCAAAGGTTTGCGGAAATCATGGCCAACTGTCCGGATTACAAGTTTATATATACCGATGGGTTAAAGGATAGCGACAGAGTTGCGGCCGCGGCTGTCTTAAAACTGCGGGTCACATCTCTTCGTCTACCACCTATATCTTCTATCTTTCTGCAGAGGCCAGGGCTATTCTCCTGGCCTTATCATGTGTTTCTTTCTGGGCACGCCAGAGGGCAGTGATATGCACTGAGTCGTTGGCTTGCCTTTTGGCAATTGAGAGGTGATAAATTTAAAAACCCATTAATTCTCGAGATAATCACCAGATAGAAAACTGTTTAAAAGAGGTAAAGATATTATATTCTGTTGGATACCAAGTCATATTAGTAATCCATGGTCGTAGACAGGGAAGCAAAGGCCGCCCTATATAAACCTGTATCTCATTTTAAAGTCCCGTATTCTGACTTTTGCCCAAATATTCTTAAATATGTTCGTCGCCTTTGGCAGGGTAAATGGGACTTGCAGGTCCGTGATAAACTGCATGCTATTCATCCTGTCATTGGCTACAATATTTATACTAACTGAAAGTCTCGCAGAGACCAAGTGTCGACACCAGGTGTCGTATTGGCCATTCTCATCTGACACATAATTTCATTTTAGATGGGGGCAGTGCTCCCGAGTGTGTTGGATGTGATACACTATATGGCATTAAACATATCCTGGTTGACTGTGTTGAGCTTGCCCATGTTCGGCAAAGATTCTACACAATCAACTCTATATATGATTTGTTTGACACCATGGCTGGCGATGTTGTCATAAAATATTTGAATATAAGCGTGATGTCCGACATTCATATACCATTCGTAGTCCGTAAAGGGCGTTTCAAGTCGACATACACCGTTGGCCTATATCATAACATATGAATTTTAATTATCTATAAATATTTACGACAAACAGTTATATGCATACAGATTTCCAGATGTACTATTTTTAAGAGATGCTGGTTTTGGCGTTTTAACTCTTTTTTCTATTATATGATTTTAAACATATCTGTACTTTTTGTTTTACTTCTAATGTTCACACTATCATATCGAAAACCTTAACTGTGTTGTGTTTTTCACTTTGTTCTCGCCACGATATGGCTGAAATATTGCCAGTTGTATATTATGTAGGTTTCGTGTGGTTTTGGGGAGGAGGAGGAGGAGGAGGGAGTTGTTTTGGCTGTGTTTTGGTGGGCAGCAGGCACGAGATGAGCGAGGCGCGTGACGGGGCAATGAGTGCGAAGCAAGCAAAACGTCGGCTTGTAAAGTTGACTGGAGCAGCTCCCCGGTGCCAAAACCGACCAATGAGGTGGTTGGGTTGGGTGCCATTTTTCCAGTTATTTTGTTGACGTTCGCACTGCGACGTCCAATGAGCGAGGGACGTGACGGACCAATGAGCGCTACAGTGAGCAAAAACGTCGGCTTGTAAAGTTGAGTGGAGCAGCTCCAACAGCTCCCTGGCGCCAAAATGGACCAATGGATGAGCGCCATTCAGCACCAAAACTGACCAATGGATGAGGTCCATTGGCACCAAAACTGACCAATGAGCGGCTTACGCCGGTCTAACCAGAGACCGCTACGCTGCCATCAGTATGAAACGCTCCGCTTCTGCCAATCCTCTGCTACCCGAGCAGCCTGCCGAGAAGGAGACGATGGTGTGCCTGCCATCGACCCATCGTATTGAGCCGTTGTTTTTCCGCCCAGGTGAGCGGATCTTGGGTGGGGAGATGCTGGGTGTGAAGTTCCTGTAGGTCAGCCCGACTCGCCACGCGGTACGGTGCGTCGAGTGCCCGGGCATTGTTGGTGCTCGGGTAATAATACCACACCTACCCCTTCTCCTTGTGGTGGCAGGATATACCCGAAGCTATAGCTGACGGTGAAGGCGGTCGACTGGTCCTCATAAATCCCGTTAGATAGGCGGGAAGGCTCCGAGATCACTCAGCCGGTAATTATAAGTCTTAAACCAGTTTGTGGCGATGAAAATAGGTCCGGATCGACCGCCAATGCTGCAGATACAACTCCCGCAAATCACTCTCACCGCTAAGCAAGGAGATCCTCGTGGGGTTGCATCGGGTCGGGCTGGAAGTGGCTCGCCGGGATCCCCCACTATTCTTTGAACGATGCTTTCCCCTCGACACTCGCTCCACTCGAGCTGGCTTTGCTGGCGGTGGTGCTGGTGGTGGCGGGTCTCTGTAACACAGAAGCATGCCGAATCATAGCCTAAGTAGAGTCTACCAGTAGAGGCTAAACTACCACAGAGGTTAAACAACAGCAGGGTAATATACCAATATATATATATATATATATATATATATATATATATATATATATATATTATGTATCATTATATTATTATGTATTATAATATAGTACCGTCGATGATCACTATCGTATAGTAGAGTACAGTAGAGTATAACTATATTATGGTATAGCTATACTATAGTGAAACGACCGTTGGGGCAATAGTACGGTCGGATAGCACGGTGCCTGGGTGGAAAAGGTCTGGGGCGTGTGATGCTGCGACACCCCGCGCACAGTGTGAGTGTGTCAGCGTCCGTGTGGCTTGCCGGTGACGTTATTGATTTTGTCGTAGAGTCTGCGCTTTTGTTGAGTCCACTCTTTTGTCGTTGAGTCCGCGCTTTTTTCACGGACCAGGCGGCCACTTTGCCGGATTCTCTGTCGGGGGAGACCCCGGAAGAGGCCATCAAGATTGACATTGGTGGCATATACTGTATATATATATATATATATATATATATATATATATATATATATATATATAAACCATATATTATATCGGGAGTTACATGAGCATCGGTGAAGAGAGCCACCAAGGGTGGAGGTGAACGAGTGTGAGAGCAATACTAGCAGTGGCTAGTCCGATTTAATATTTGCACCTAACTTTGGCTACGAGTTCGATGAGCTCGAGTGGGACACAGAAGAAAATCACTCCTGCCCTCCCCAAGTGATTGTGATTGACCACCTCTCGCCCAGACAAGGAAGCGTAGCGGGAGGAGATAACGCACCCCGGGACAAGAGTCGCTACACTCATCGCCCTGGGGTGCAGAAGAAGCCGCACCAAGAGGGGGTGGATCGTCACAATCCCCCACCACCCAGCATTCTCCTATAGAGCACAACCACCACCACCAAAGGATACCCGCTAAAGGTCATGGGAGCCGCTGTGAGCCGCAGCCTACCTTCCTTCCAACAGAGCCGATAGCAACCCCGACCTCTACATTATGCGCACTGATCCCCGTGGAGTGGCTATCTGCCCAGAGAGGGCGAAGGGGACGGGGCAACACCCGTGGGGACAGACGGGGTGGTGATTTGAACCCCCGCCGGCTTTTACTTCGCCTTAGCCGTGGGGGCACGGGTGCTGATGGAGAAGAACACAATGAAGAAAGAGAGGGAGAGGTGTGGGAGCAGGACCGGATCAATGGGATCCATGTCTACGATTAGGAATTTCATTCCGAGTCGGCATATACACTCTAGCCCAGGGAGACCCGACGTCCACGGTCCCCCACCATCACCACCACCTCTCCGTTCACCATTGGATGGAGGAGGACGGGCGGGGGAGAGATGAGAGGGAGAGGTGGTCGGCAGTCCTCACGGGGTCGGGCGTTGGCGGGGTATTCTCGGGCCTCCCCCGAGCGGACACCCACCAGAAAAGTAGCTCAGGTGCCTTCCCCCCCCCCCCTACCCCACCTCGACCCGGCAATGGTGTGGTTGGACGAGGCCTACCTTCGACAACCAGTGGTGTGAGAGCCGGGGGTGTAACCCACACACGCAGCAGGCCCGGGAGGGCTAATGGTGAGGCTGAGGCAAGGGAGGGGTGGTTGGCACGAGATCAGGCCATTCGCGAAGAACAGTTCAGACAAGCGGAGGAAAATCAAGCTCTGCTTGAAAGGATGGCAGATTATCGCACCCGCCAAGCCCTCGTAGACCAAGTTGAAGATCGCTTTAGACAGGCCCACCACTGCGTTACAATGGTTCATGATACCTGCTGTCCTCAACCCCATTACGGATCAACACATTCGAGTCCCCTCGGGGGAGGGAGCAGCTGCGGGGGACAGTGGGAGTGGAGAGAGTGGAAGTCCAGAGGGAAAACCAACAGCAGCCACCACCACTCCTCCACGGAGAGGACCAACTATGCCTACCCGGGAATGTCAGATATGCTATATCAGACTGTCGAACTGTTGTTTATTGCCCTGTGCGCACGCCGGCATTTGCCTAGATTGCGTGGCTCGACTGGTGCGGCGTGTGTGTCCCTTCTGTAACACCTGGTTTGTGCAGGCAATGCGCCTATTTTAGTAATTTATTAAATGTTATATTCTTGTATATATTTTTCTATCCTTAAATAATTTCTTCGTATATTAATGTTAAATTTCTAGTATTATTCTTGTATTTTGGTATTGTCGAAAAAAAAAACCAAACAAAAAAAAAATTAAGTCCCGCATTTTCGGCGGCTAAATTGGGGCTATATTTTTTAAAGTGAAAAGAGAGAAAGAGACAGATAGAGAGAGAGAGAGAGATTTGAACTCAGCGACGTCCGTAGAATCACACGATACATAGCGGGGACATCCCGCCTGCAGCGGCGAGCCTTCCCGGGCGAACACTGTTGCGGATCGTCTCTCTGGTGGTAGCGTGTGGTGGTGAGACGTATGGAGACGGTATATTAAAAAAATAATACCGAGAGAGAGAGAGAGAGAGAGAGAGAGAGAGAGAGAGAGAGAGAGTACTACTGCTTGTCATTTCGACATACAATTTTCGGAAACCAGTCAATCCTTATCTTATGATATGAGCACAATGGTTTTAGATCGTTCCTAAATATACCATAAAAGGTCCTGTACGCTGCTAGATATGAACATTCGGAAACCACCTAACCAGCCTCGAAGGAAACAAAAAGCGTGGACTTGGCGGTGGTTCAACGACAAGCGAATGTTTCAAAATGGAGGGAAAGCGAGACGACTCAACAATGACACTGACAGACGTTACGAACCCAAAGAAGAAACAGAAAAGATGTTGGAACGAAGAATGGCAGGAGAAATGGCCATGTCTAGAATACCGGTCGAATGAAAAGAGCACGTTTTTCAAGCTTTGTGTGAAAAGTCAAAAAAGGAACACATTTACTAAAGGTTGTACAAATTTCCGGAAAACAACATTGGATCGGCACGTGTGTACCGCTGGTCATCAAAGCGCAGCGAAAGAAGAGGTGGCCAGAAATTCGTTCAATCGTATGCTGTGTGAAAGCCTAAGAGAGAGTGACCAGGCTTTTAGTTCATGCCACCAGAACCACTTATTTTCTCGACAAGCAAGATATTGCCACAGCTAAGTATCCTGATTTCATGGATTTTCTACTTCTACAGAGCTGCTCTGCCGTTGTATTGTACCTATTCACCATAAGCATAATTAGTAAACATTTTTACAGAAATAAAATCATGGCTCTAATGAAGTTACAAAGTGCTTGTGTATAATTGTTTTGAATATTTTTTCTAAACTAATACGACACCAAACTCACACAAAACTACCACCATATAAAAACCAAAGAACAAATACGAACCACTTTGGCTTTGTTACGCAGAAACTAAGAGTCACAGAATGGGGAAAACGCATGCACGATCAAAGCACGACCTGTGCCGATCGATGACCCCGCCCGATTCTGCCTGACCACACCCGAATGCTGTACAGTCGTCAAACAAGCCCTCTATCAGGGGCGACAAGCTAAGTGTGCTGAAAAGTACAGCTTTCACATACCTCCTCAAAATCATGACTAGGGATAGTTTTACGTGCTACTCCCGCTACCCTGACACAAGCAGAACCAGCTCCTGGACCGGTCGGTATATTTGGCTCAACGGCCGTTTACGCCTATCCTTCGCATCGAGAGATGGATCACCAACAAAAAGCTCAACCTTCCGCACGCGCGTGTCGTCAGTAGGATGTCTCCTTTACTCGTGAAAGAGACCAATGGTTACGTGGAAGATTTTTGTCCCGCATAATACCAATGTCACCAATATTAAGATCACGTCTATCTTTGTTCCACTTGGGGCCGGGTTGTAAGGTGTAAAGATACGCTTTCTTCCAGCGATGCCAAAACTGATTGGCCAGATATTGCTCTTCGCCATCGCTTCCGACAGTACCCGTCACTTCGTTGAAATTCACCTGGAGGAGGCAACAAAGCCATTCATCGCATAGAAAGCAGATGATTTGGAGTAAACAGTTCGACTGACAGGGGATCACTTGAGTTATCAACAGTGAGTGGGCGTATGTTTACTACTGCGGCGGCTTCATACAAAAAATGTTCCAAATGACTCATCATCAAGCCATGTACCAGAGGAGACCAAAAGTAACAACACCGATTACACTGTACGGATCTGGCGCTCCCAGACGCCCAACATATGACTTGCTCCTTGGACATTTGTTTAAAATGCCACATAGTCACGTTCCCTTATCAACAGATACTCACGCACGCGATCATGATCCATCTCGTCCGCTGCGCGAAGCTCACATTCTGCGGCGACAAAGTTTGTGCCTCCGTCTGAACGCAACTGACGCAACCACGTAATGACACAAACCGTCGAACAGCGTTAATGAAAGTGTCAGTGCTAAGATCTTTCACTGGCCCCCTATGCCATACATGTGAAGAAGGCACCGTACCATTTTTATTCTTTCCGACCCTCTTTAATAAGCATGTCAATATAAGGGTCAAGGCCGACATTTATATGCCATTCGTAGTCCGTAAAAAGCGTTCCAAGTCGATAATTGCAAGATCCATTTCCACAACAACGTTTAACAGTAACTCCCAAAGACAAAGGTATGTAAGAAATTATACAAATAAGAAATAAAGCCGGTAACACACAAGAGAGAAGCGGTCATCAGTTCTCGATGATGCCGGGCAGACAATGAATACTCCAGGCATGAATTCCATATCAAAGTTCAAATTCGTAGTCCGTGAATGAGTTCCATGTCAAACATCAATTAAACAAGTATCTCAGTCGCGCTTAAATTGCGACTGTGCATAAAGGCATCATGCTGATGTAATGAGAATGGCTACCTTTACGGCCCCTAGCCCCAGGTTAAGCGGTATTAGACACAATTTGAAATGACGAGCGTTACGGACCCTAACCGGTCAGATTATGATTCAAAAGTAACGGACGATTACGTCTTTCCCGCTAATATGTAAAGATCTCATGCTACAAGAGGCGCCATCTATGATGTTACACATGACATACACGACAGACGGTTACACTGGGCAATCAGCGCCATCTTTGTTGTTAAATTATGTGATAGATATGTACATAGGGATAACAGCGCCGTCTATGTGGTTGATTACCATGCAGTTCGCCAGAGATTCTGAACGCTCTATCCATACCTGCCAACAAGAGTTATACAGGCATGGGAATTTTCCGTCTTTTTTTTGTATGAAAATGTCGTTTCTGAGATTCGTATAAATCCGGTGAGAAAATGGGGGGGGGGGGGGGGGTGAAGAGCTTGAATCTGACCTGAGCAAGAGTTTCAAACCTGCATTGACTTTATTTAATATCTGTAATCTTTCACTTCATCTGGTCTTCCGACTTCCCGAGTTGCGCGTATCGGGCATTCGTGTACTGCCGTAAACTGAAGTGATATTTGGTTGTCGCAATCCGGACAACCCCATTCCCATAAGACACGTACAGAAACTAAATGATACAAATAGAAGTGGAGATTGACCTGCCTTCGAGACTATGTGAACCAGAATGAGTACAGTTTTCGGTAGTCGTTAAACCGGAAATCGCCAACCGCGTGTGCGTGAAGGTTGGTCCGTGAAGGTCATCGTCGTCCGGAAAGAAATTGTATCGATCGATCAAAGATAGATGTGAGTACTCCCTGAATTTCAAATAGTCAGAAATATATCTTCTTTATAAATGTGTAAATGTAACTTTTTTGTGATGTTCTGTGTGTTTTACACACAGTGAAGATAACATTTCTAAATCTGTCTCCTCTGCTTGATACTGAGTGAACTTCTCCAAAGTTGTCTCCCCTGAATATCGGGTTACGAAAACAGCAGGCTTTTGAATTGATTGATCAAGACAACGAAATATTTTTATTCAACAAATCTGAGTATTTGGTTTATGAATAGTGAGACAGATTACATTATAATTAACAGTGTTAGTAGTCTCCTATCGGCGGAATAGAAGGGGACTTTACTTCAGGGTTGCACTCTCTCTGTCTGACCCATCTCTGTAGGCTATCTATTCTTTCTAATTTTATTTTTGTTTTACTTTTTGATATTTTACTGAAACTTGGTATACAGGTCAATTATGAATAACTGTCATATGTTGCATAACCAATTGAAGTTTAAGAAAAATTTGCGATTTTTTTTCTCAAGGTAATTACCAGTTTTCCCACTTTCTGAGCTTAGAAAATTTCACACAAAATCATCCTCTCATCCACAAACTCCACGATGAACAGTTGCAACTGACAAAAGACTTCCTGTCCTGTTCCGTCCCACCAGAGAAGGTCAACAAAACCTCTAAACAGCTGAAGTCGCTCAACCTCTCTGACAAGGATAATCAACTATCAGATGACCTGGTTTTCTTTGGCGGCGAGAAGGTACAGAAAATCCTAAAAGAAGCAAAGAAACAGGACTGGGCTGTAGAGGATTTCAAGAAGAAAGCCAAAGCTGCCTATATTGCTTGTGGTGCTTATTTACTAAAGAAGATGCCATTTGGCAATCGTCTCCTAAGAAACCTGTCTTCACTTGACCCATTATGCAGAGGCCATAAACTTGCCATGAAGTACATGGAAAACCTGCCTACAATTGTTACAAACGTGCTGAAAAAAGAAGAGAAAGGTTTGTTTTCCTCGGAAGTGAGGCGGTTTCATGTTGATGACAGTCTGCCATCTTATGAACCCAATACACGACTGGACACATGGTGGACATTAGTGTTCAAGAGTGGCAAATATCCGTTATTGTCAAAGATGACAGCAGCTTTGATTGGGTGTTTTCATGGGCCACAGGTTGAGAGCTCATTCAGTGTGATGAACTACGTGCTGGACAGTCACTCAGCCAAAATGAAGATTCCCACATTCAATGCCATACAAACTATCAAGTACACTCTCAAAGCAGCTGACAAATGTTCTGTTGATTACTTCCGCAGAAATGATTACCTTCATGATCCCTATCAATATGAAAGTTGTCCAGACCATACGGGGAGCTGCAAAGGATTACAAACAAGAGAAAGAGGTGGCTCGTTTGGCGTTAGAGGAGAAAAAAGCTGTACACTCCGTAACCCAAGAAAAGGCGATCAGCAAAAAGCAATCCGTATTGTTGGCAGGGAAAGCTTCCAAACGGGCTAGGAATGCTCACCTTCGGGTGTTCTGGAGAAGCTAACAGCTAAGAAGAGGGCAGGGGTACCAGGTACAGATACCAGTCCGAGGAAGAAGGCCAAACGTGTTTGATGGGATGGGAAGCTGACGGTGTTAATATGTATATACAATTGTTGTAAATAATCAGTAAAAATGTTGTGACAGTGTGAGGCTATGGAAATGGCCCTATCCGTGAATTTATAAATATGTGAAGTCCTGACTGAACTTTCCAGAAGTGAAGGTGTGTCATTGACCAGAAAAAGCGGCCAATTTGGAAGGTAACATTTGTGAAAGTAACTAACATCTGAAAGCTTTTATTGTATGTTAGGGTAACTGAAGAAGATCCAAGAAAAACACTTTTTTTTTCACCTATGGTCACGAAACATTGTTATTTCATCTAAAATTCGCCCGACGGCGAGAGGGGGGCGCTGCCCCCCTCTCGTGCTTTCCCCCCGCTCCAGCGCAACCGCTCTCGGCTCCGGCGCTTTCGCGCCGTCAATTTATCAGTCTTTTTTATTATCACCTGTTCCCATGCCTGGTTATACTCATTGTAAAATTTGAGAAACTTAGAATGAAGGCGTTTGAAGGATTGTCCTTGGCAAATTAGTTTTTGAACTAGCAACTTGTGACGCAGATTGAAGTCATTACAATTAACGCAAGATCTGACAAATGCTACAAGGCGAGATATGTATACGCCATATGCAAGACCCTTTGGTATACTACCTAAATAAGGATAATTTACAATATCAAAATTGAAATTATCCCTTTTGTCGTAAAGGCGGCGTGAAAGGAGACCTTGTTCGTCTTTGTACAGATATAGATCCAAATAAGATGTACCATCAGGACTATCTGTTGTCTCCTTTAAATCCAATGAAGGTGGATAGATTTCCTTCACCGCTTCAGCAATATGGGGATTATTTAACGCCAGTAGATCATCAATATACCGCTTGGTAATTGAAAAGGATCGCGCTTTAAAGATATTACTTTTAAGTAATTTCTGCATATAGTCGTATTCATAAGAAAACAGGTATAGGCCTGCCAAAAGAGGCGCACAACTGTTACCCATTGGAATACCTATGCACTGTCGGTAAATGGTATCTCCGAATTTCACATAGATGTTATTAATGAAAAATTCAAGTAATTCAATAAATAATGTAAAATCCATTGAGTGGTAACCTTCATAAAGAGTAGAACTAAAGAAAGCCGTATTGCTTCTGACGTTAATGTAACGGTGACCTGTTTTAGTAAATACCGAGACAATTCCCGACGATATTCTTTCAATAAGATCTTTGTGAGGAATCGTAGTATAGAGTAGGCAAATCCCATGTGGATATGTCTTTGTACGGTATATGCATATGAGCATCGAGTTCTTCTGTAAGACGTTTGGAGTTGTTAAGAATCCACATGCAGTTTACACCTGAATTTTTTCTTATGGCACAACAATACTGATTCCAAAATGACTTCACTTCTTGTAACGCTTTTGTAAGTAGGGTTGACAAGAGTTTGGTGGTTCAATTTCTTGAACCCGCCCCCGTGGGGTTTCCGGTGGTGATAAGAATAAGACCTCAGCCCTGTAGGCAAGCTTGTCGTAAAAGTCGACTAACCTAGAGCTCTCCTGTGTGAGCCCGGCTCACATCTTCCCGGTTGTGTAAGAGGCAACTGGGGAGCGACCTGTTTGCCGTAGGTTGCGACCCGTAATCTACGAGGACGGGATCCTGGAGGCTGAGGGCGTGTTGATCTTGCGAGATCCTCACGCCCATCACGTCAGTTTGGCCCTTTCTTGGGGAAAGACGGGAGGTCGGATGGGGAGGTCAGATCAATCGGCTTGGTCATGTCTTGCCTCTGCGTGGTCCCAATTGCCTCTATAACAGCACATCATTTAGCGAACAAATGTTATTTCTCGAATTTCGTTTGCGGGACTACGCTTTGAGGCGGTGGCTCATGGGTCAATCGGGTAGATTCAATTTAACCTTTGGTATAACTCAATTTGTTCGAGTGTACCTCATATGGAATCCTTGGTGTCTTTCCTACTGGGTATCCCCAGGTTCAGACATCGCCCTTGTGGGCACTCCGTGGTGGGTGAGGAACAAATGGGGTGAACTTTATACATATATATACCATGTCTGCATTAAAAATTTCTGCAAATGTTTCGAATTTATCTAACCAAACTTCCTCTCAGCCGACTTCGTTGCTGTGTGTTGATAAAAAGAGGAAGTTATCTGACTCAATTGATAATGAACAGGACAGCTGTACCGGCTTTCATTGTTCTCTCAACAAAGAGTGGACAAAAGCCGGTCTCCAAAATTCATCCGTTCCTCTTAAAAAGAGCTCTCCAGGGTGCAGCTGGAACTCTTAAAAACGTTAAAAAGCTGAGATCCGGAGGCAACAACCTAAAAATCTGCTGTCATTGAATAAAATTTCCGATTACCTGTTTTCGTATCCCCTCAAAATTCCCTGAACAGCTGTCAGGGAATAATTCGTGATAGGGATGCTGATATTATTGACTTAACCGAAGAGGAAATCTTCGAAGAGTTAAAATCACAAGGTGTTGCCAGAGTAAAACGCTTCACTATGAAGAAATCTGGCAATATCATTAAACTAAACACATATCTTTTGACATTCAATACTACATCTCTTCCGTCATATATCTATATTGGCCCGTGTAGGGTTAATGTGACTTTATACATCTCAAACCCTACACGCTGCTTCACTTGCCAAAAATGTGGCCATGGCAAGGGCCAATGTAGAAATAAACTGGTTTGTTTCCCGTGCAGCAGTGAAGGTCATGATGGTTTCGATTGCAACAGCACAGTTGATTGCTGCAATTGCGGTTGAGATCACATGGCCTCTTCTAGAGACTGTCCACTGTTCGTAAAAGAAAAGCAGATAATCGACCTCAAAATTAAAAACAACATATCTTATCAGGAAGCCCGCAGATTGGTCTCACCCTCTAATACCTCTCTGCATACTTCGTTCGCCAATGTGGTCAAGCGAGTAGTATCTGTTGCTACTCAAACTTCATTGACTTGGCCCATTGGAAACGACAAACCTAGTACCACTTCTGTCAAACTTTCGGCTCAACGTGCGCAAAACACTTGTTCAATCTGATAAACCTGAACTTCAGCACAACAAATATAAACAGTAAATAGTGGCGAAAAATCTGATAAACCTGAACCTAATAACAGCGTCAAATCAAAAAACAAAGCTCACAGTAATAACAGTAAAACTAATCACCCACAGAGTGTCCCTCTAAGGCCACTAGGGACCCTGTCCAAACTTTTAATAAGTTTGGATTGTTGGAGGACGTTGGTCCTTCAGCATCAGATGCGGATGTGATGGATACATCACCCGCACCAGGGAGATCCAACAGCCGATCTCCACGGAACATAAAGATAAATCTCCCATACGCCTCCCTCCATAATGTCTTCTTTAGACAAAGTTATACAGTGGAATTGTCGAGGTCTTAAGATAAATTTTACTGAAATAACACAGCTAGTTCAATTACTAAACACTAATGCCCTTTGTCTTCAGGAAAGTCACTTGAAGACATTTAACAAAGATAAAATAACTCTTAAAAATTATTCATTATACAGAACTTACTCAAATAAAGAGGAGCGAGCTGCAGGCGCTCCTCGATCTTTATCAATAACAATATTATTCACAGCCCTGTTGCTCTGGATACAGAGCTTCAGGCTGTGGCCGTCCGTGTTTCATTGTCTGAAACAATCACATGTTCAGTGTATATTCCTCCTAACATTTCTTTGTTAGCTTTACAGTTACATAATTTAATAGAACAATAGCCAAAACCTTTTAAAATAATGAGAGGTTTTAATTCCCATAACCCCCTTTGGGGCAGTAATACCATAAATAATAAGGGCAAGATAGTCGAAGACTTCTGATCGAAGGAGAAATTGTGTTATTTCAATGATGGTTCTAATACCTATTTACATCCGGGTAATGGCACTTATTCTGCTATCGATCCACAGATCCATCACTTCTCCTTGATTTTTCTTGGAAGGTGCATGACGATCTTTGTGGTAGTTACCATTTTCCTATAATCCTAGAAAATATCACTTCTAATTCTTTAGAACGTATAGCTAGGTGGAAATTGGATAAAGCAGATTGGATCGCATTTGAGATGTTTTGTGAGGCTGATATCACCACAGAAGCTCTCAGTGTAGCAGATGATCCTATATTAAAATTTAATGAGCTTGTTTTACAAGCGGCTGACAGAACTATCCCTAAGCCCTCGATAAATCCAAAATCCCAAAGTAAACACTGGTATGACCAGGACTGTCGCAAAGCCATTAGGGAGCGCAAAAAGGCCGAGCGGAATTTTAATATATGTCCTAATGATAATAACTTAAACCAGGTTCGTATTTTTAGAGCTAAGGCTTGCCGATTACTCAAGTTCAAGAGACGATCTTGTTGGCGGAACTTTGTTTCGGGCATTACGTCAAAAACACCCATGCGTAAGGTCTGGAACATGGTTCAGAAGCCTATGGGCAAAAAAATAAAGCAAAAGTCCAGCATTTAAAAGATGGAGATAATATATTAACCTCTCCATCCGATATAACAAATAAATTACTGAGACAATTTCCAAGAAACCCTCTTCTGAGAACTATGCTAAAAAATTCCAACATATTAAAAACCAGAAGGAGAGAATTAAATTGCCCTTTTCTTCTAAAAATTTAGAAGATTATAATTGTCCTTTTAATATGGAGGAACTTTTAACTGCATTAAAAAAGGCCCACGATACCTGTGGTCCCGATAATGAGCCACCGGAGACTCTCTTGGACTTGCTTAATGATATTTGGATAACTGGTAATTTTCCACCGTCATGGAGGGAGGCGTGTATTATCCCGGTCCTTAAACCGGGTAAGGATCATACTGATCCAAAAAATTACCGTCCCATAGATCTTACCAGCTGTGTTTGTAAGATTATGGAACGGATGATTAATGATAGACTTGTGTGGTTTCTCAAAACCAACAAGCTTTTATGTAATATTCAATGTGGATTTCGTCAAGATCGATCTACCTTAGATCACCTTGTTCGATTTGAAACTTTTATTCGAGATAGCTTCATCAATAATGAACATGTGGTGTCCATATTTTTTGACCTTGAAAAGGCCTAAGACACCACATGGAAATATGGTATTTTAAAAGAACTTGCGGATATGGGACTTAAAGGTCGATTACCTATATTTATATCACAATTTTTATCAGATTGTCAGTTTAAGGTATGAATTGGGTCCACTCTTTCTGACTCTTATGAGCAGGAAATGGGTGTACACCAGGGCAGCATTCTATCACCAACTCTGTTTAGCATAAAAATAAATAGCCTAGCAAAAACATTAACATCTGGCACAGAGGGTTCTTTATATGTTGATGATTCCCTTATATGCTACCCAGCTAAGAATATGAATAATATCGAACGTCAGTTGCAGCTTTGTCTCAATAAAATCGAGAAATGGGTAACTGAAAACGGTTTTAGATTTTCAACGTCTAAAACCGTCGGTATGCATTTTTGTAACAAACGGAAACTTCATCTTGATCCTGAGCTTAATTTTTGTGGTGAACAGGTTAAAATTCTTGGAGAAACAAAATTTTTAGATATAATATTTGATAGTAAGCTCTGTTTTATACCTCATATAAAAGTGCTTAAGGCTAAATGTACAAAGGCTCTCGATATAATTAAGATCGTGTCTAGAACCGATTGGGGTGCTGACCGATCAGTTTTACTAAATTTATATCGTTCTCTGGTGAGGTGTAGATTGGATTATGGATCCATCATTTACGGTTCCTCTAGGACGTCGTACATTAAAATGTTGGATCTTGTTCATCACCAGGCTTTGAGGTTCAGCCTTGGGTGCTTATAGAACCTCACCAGAAGAAAGTTTATACGTGGAGGGAAATGAGCCTTCTTTATATAACCGATGTATTAAATTTAGCCTTCAATATGCTACAAAGCTTAAAGCACATCCAGCAAACCATGCCTTTAACTGTGTTTTGAATCCATTATATATAGACAAATATACTAAATGTTCTAATAGGATCCCTTCGTTCGGTCTTCGTATACGGGACAATATTGTGGGAGCTAACATCAAGCTGGAGGGTATAGCTCTGGTGTCTCCTCCATGGCTTCTCCCACAACCTAAACTAATATTTGATCTACTTAAATAGAATAAATCAAATACAAATCCTCCTATAATTCAGCAAGGTTTTGCTGAAATCAAGGCTGATTATATGGATTATAAGTTTATACTGACGGGTCAAAGGATGGGGACAGGGTTGCGGCTGAGGCTGTCTTAGAGCAGCGGATCACTTCTCTTCGTGTGCCACCTTCATCTTCTGTCTTTTCTGCAGAGGCCAGGGCTATACTTCTGGCGTTATCATATGTTTCTTATGGGCATGCCCGGAGGGCAGTGATATGCAGCGACTCGTTGTCTTGCCTTTTGGCAATTCAGAATAATAAATTTAAAAATCCATTGATACTTGAGATAATAGCCAAACACCGAAAAATAATTAAAAGAGGTAAACACATCATATTCTGTTGGATACCAAGTCACACTGGTATCCATGGAAACACAGTCGTGGACAGGGAACCGAAAGCTGCCCTGTATAAACCTGTATCTCGGGTTAAAATCCCTTTTACTGACGTGAAGCCTAATTTTCCTAAATATATTCGTCGCCTTTGGCAGGGTGAATGGGACTTGCAGATCCACAATAAACTGTATGCCATCCATCCTGTCATTGGCTAAAATGCCTGCACTTGTCAAATGTCTCGTAGAGACCAAGTAATTTTAATGAGGTGTCGCGTTGGGCATTCTCATTTGACACACAATTTCATCTTAGATGGGACCAGTGCTGCTGAGTGTGTTGGATGTGATGCAGAATACGGTATCAAACATATCTTGGTTGACTGTGTAGACTTTGCCTATGTTCGTCAAAGGTTCTACACTGTCAACTCTATATATGATTTATTTGACAGCATGGCTGAAATATTGCCGATGTAGCGTTAAGCCATAATCATTTATTCATTCATTCATTCTTGAACCCGCAATAAATCGAGCCTTGTATGGGGATTTATGCATTTTAGGAATCCAGTAAAGTTGTGGTATTTCTGTATGACGGGTAGGTATATCTATGCGACTTTCTTTAAGAAAGGTTTTGTGTTTGTTAAATAGTTCCTCCAGAGTACATATAGTAGCAGAATATGTGGATGTTGTTATAGATGTACATAGCTCTTGAACAAGAATTTGATCATAAAAATTCTTGTAAATAAAGATGACATTATTAGGAGCCTTGTCTGCTACAGTGATGACAAATTTACTATGAAGGTCAGCGAGTGTTTCTTGCACAGTGGGATCCTTCAGAACCCTTTTAACTTTAGGCAGAGCATCAATGTCTAGACGGTCTAGAATCACAGAATGCCGAACAACGCTGGGCAATCCCGACTTGCGCCATGTCCTCCTACTCTCATCAAGTTGGCCTTATCTAGACATGGATCAAAGCGGTACAAGGTACTAGTGCGCTTGAGTGTATTTTCTGCGTTTAACAGATTCTCGATCTCTACCTGGCTCACCAATTCCCGGTGAAACTAAGACAGTTCAGATTTAAATTTTAATGTTAATATATATATAGATAAACATACATATACAGCTTTTCTCGATGAACTATTTTTAAAAATGTTGTGGTTTTTAGGTTTCAACACTCGTTTTCCCTACCTCTTTTTAAACATGTTCAAACCTTTTTGTTTTATCTTTGATGTTTTCATTACCGCATCCAAAACCTTATCCGCCTCGTGTTTTCAGCTTGTTCTCGCCACGGTATGGCTGAGATATTGCCTGAGATGCTGAGATGTGACGTTAAGGCATAATCATTCATTCATTCATTTCCTGCTTGATCGAGTCCTTAGTCCAACTATCGCATTGACTACGATTTAACAACCACGACTTTAGCCTCCGACAATTTGCTTTACACGAAGACAAATGAGCTAATCTACCTAAATCAAAGCCAGACTCGACCTGATCGGACTGGGTAGCAGCAGATACTGCGATCTTTACATCTGGGTCCGCTGAACTGAGGTATTATGAGATTGTAACTCAAATTTCGTATCCCAAAAGGAATGAAGGTCCAGTAATCCATGTAGATCGGTAGACAATATCATCTGGAGTTATGTCTTTTGAACCATCATCCGCGGGATTCTCGTTTGTTTTAACATGGTACCACTGAGAGGGAAGTGGGCTCTCGGATTTGCTGCACCCGGTTGGCTATAAAAACATGAAATCTGCGAATTTCATTTGTTATATAGCCTAACAACAGTTTACTCTTTGTCCAAAAAGCTTCTATTGGATCCACCACGTAATCTGAGGCACCAAACACCAAGCAGCGCTTCAACTCTGGCTTTCTGAGACTGAAAAGACTTGAACGCCATTGTTCCCACTAGGGGCGGATGGCCTCTAGCTCAGCCTTCAGGCGGGATTGAAACCATTACTTTTGGGGAGTTTGACACAACTGTATAAAACTAAGCCGACTCGACGATATAATTGTTTACTGCTGGAGATGAGAGCAATCGCTTCCTTAACAGTACTAGCTGACTTAAGACCGTCATCCACGTACAAATTACGCCTTACAAAATTAGCTGTTGAGGTCCCCATCCTCCTGTTTATGACCATTAGCTGCTCGTTTTAGGTCAAAATTAGTGCATGCAGGGCCTCCCTAAACAGATGAACAGTCAGTCATGCGATACTCAGTTGCTGGATCGTGATCAGGTCACCAAAAGAAACGCAACTAGTCTCGATATTCAGGAGTCACTGTGCACTGATCATACATTTGTTTAATGTCAGACAAGAAAGCAATAGGGGCAAGTAGAAAACGACAAAAAAACCCCTGTAGCCCATTAATCAAATCCGGACCCTGTAACAGATTATCATTCAAGAACATTCCCCTATATCTAGCACTACAATCGAATACCACACGTATAATCGAGGTATTCTTAGGGTGATAACCCCCGAGGGATACACCAAGTCTTACCAGGATTGCTGCTAACCTTTTCATCAGGAAGCTTTCCGCATGTCCCTCCATAATAATAATTTTACGCATAAGAGAGGTGTAATCTATCAGATATTGGGTTTGCCAACAATCCACCATTGAGCATCATTAGCCGATGGATGACCAATTGCTTATTGTCAGGTAATAGCAAACAATCATTTCGCAGTGGAAGCGGGCTTTCGTAACGGTCATCTTTAAGGCTAATGCCCGACAAAATCTTCTCAAGGAACTTCCTGTCCTCATGCAACATAGGGGCTTGACAAGACTTGCCTTCGGAAAAATCTAGGGCAATCATCCGCCGGACTGATCATTTCTTTCACAGCCATTTGCAGGACAATAGCTGAGGTAACTAATTTTGAACAAACCTCTTCACCAAAGGAATGTTTCCCAGACACTTTATTACCTAACACACAAAGACCTACCGAATCCCGAATATCCTCGTCATGTGGTCCAGCTATCCCTACGATGCCCCATCCCAAATCTGTTGTACGGCTCGTTCCCTAACGACGGAATGACCTCACGAAAAACGAGTGCACGAGAACAGTTATAACCACTCAAGAGGGCAACGAGGGCATTCTGAAGAGTTTTTAAGAACTGTGCCATTTTTGGCCCAATGGAAACGACAAACCTAGTTTTACTTCTGTCCAACTTCCGGCTCATCCTGCGCTTAATTCCTGTTCAACCCAAACGACTGTAGTACAGCAAATCAAACCAGTAAATAATCCACATCAAACCTAAACCTAATCGATCCAAAACAAAAACTGCCACAACCAAGTCAGGAAATAAATCTCATAGTGATCATAATAAACCTAGTGATCCCACACAGCGTCCCTCTAAGGCCGCTAGAGAACCTGTCCAAACTTTTAATAGGTTTGGATCGATGGAGGACGTTGGTCCTTCAACATCGGATGCCGATGTGATGGATACATCACCCGCACCTGGGAGATTTTCACAACCCTGTTGCTCTGGATACAGAGCTTCAGGTTGTGGCCGTTCTTGTTTTATTGTCTGAAACAATCACATAATGTTCAGTCACAACAATCACAACAAAATAATTACCTAAACCGTTTATAAAACTGGGAGCTTTTCATTCCTATAACCCCCTTTGGGCCAGTAACAACACTTCTTATCGAAGTAGGAAATGTGTTATTTCAATGATGGTTCTATTACCTATTTACATCCGGGTAATGACACTTTATTCTGCTATCGATCTCACTATCACAGATACATCACTTCTTGATTTTTCTTGGAAGGTGCATGACGATCTTTGTGGTAGTGACCAGTTTCTTCTTAGCCTAGAGCATCTCACTTCTAATCTATTTAGAGCGTATAGCTAGGTGGAAGTTCGATAAAGCAGATTGGATCGCATTTGAAATGTTCTCTGAGGCTAATATCACCCCAGAGACTCTCAGTACAGCAGATGATCCTATATTAAAATTTAACGAGATTGTTTTACGAGCTCCCGATAGACCTATACCTAAGACCTCGACAAATCCAAAATCGAAAAGAAAACCCTGATATGATCAGGACTGTCGCAAAGCCATTAAGGAAAATTTTTCAAGAGAAAATTAAATTGCCCTTTCTCTACGAATTCAGAAAATTATAACCGTCCCTTTAATATCGAGAAACTGAAAACTGCATTTAAAGAAGCATACGGTACTGCTTGTGGTCCTGATACCCTACATAATCAGTTTCTCGATCATTTACCACGTGAGTCAATGGAGACTCTTGAAATTGCTTAATGATGATATTTGGATAACTGGTAATTTTTCACCATTATGGCGGTAGGCGTGAATTATCCCGGTTCTCAGACCGGGTAAGGGTCATACTGATCCAAATAATTACATTGTCCCATAGCTCTTTCCAGCTGTGTCTGTAAGAATATGGAACGGATGAGCAACGATAGACTGGTTTTTATCTAATATTCCAAGTATTTTTCGTCAATGTCGATCTACCTTGGGTCACCTTATTCGATTTGAAACTTTTATTCGTGATGGTTTTGTTAATAATGAACATGTGGTGTCGATATTTTTCGACCTTGAAAAGGCGTACGACACCACATGGAAATATGGTATTTTAAAAGACCTCGCGGATATGGGATTAAAAGGTCGCTGACCTTCATTTTTATCTCACTTTTTATCTGATCGTAGGGTTAAAGGTACGGGTTGGGTCCACTCTTTCTGACTTTTATGAGTAGAAAATGGGTGTACTCCAGGGCAACAACTCTGTTCAGCATAAAAGTAAACAGCCTAGCAAAAACATTAACGTCTGGCACAGAGGGTTCTTTAAACGTGGATGATTTCCTTATAAGCTACCGAGCTAAGAATATGAACAGCATCGAACGTCAGTTGCAGCTTTGTCTCGAGAAATGGGCAACTGAAAATGGTTTTAGATTTTCAAGTCGGTATGCATTTTTGTAACAAACGGAAACTTCATTTTGATCCCGAGCTTAATTTTTGTGGTGAACAGGTTAAAATTCTTGGAGAAACAAAATATTTAGATATAATATTTGAATGTAAGGTATCTTTTATAACTCATAAAAAAATGCTTAAGGTTCAATGTACAAAGGCTCTCGATATAATTAAGGTCGTGTCTAGCACCGATTCGGGTGCTGACCGATCAGTTTTACTAAATTTATATCGTTCTCTGGTGAGGTCTAAATTGGACTATTGGTCCATCATTTACGGTTCCTCTAGGAAGTCGTACATTAAAATGTTGGATCCTGTTCATCACCAAGGTTTGAGGCTCAGCCTTGGGTGCTTTTAGAACCTCACCAGTAGAAAGTTTATACGTGGAGGCAAATGAGCCTTCTTTATATAACAGACGTATAAAACTTAACCTTTAATACGCTAGTAAGCTTAAAGCTCATCCAACAAACCCTGCCTACGACTGTGTTTTCAACCCATTATATATAGACAAATATATTAAATGTCCTAACAAGATCCCTTCGTTCGGTCTTCGTATACGGGACCATATTGTAGAAGCTAACATCCAGTTAGAGGATATAGCATCGGTGTTTTTTCTGGAGTCTCTTCCCTGGCTCCTTCCACACCCTAAACTATATTTGATCTACGTAAATATAATATATCAAGTACAAATCCTCTTATAATTTAAAGTTTTGCGGAAATCAAGGCTAATTGAATGGATTATATGGATTATGAATTTGTATAAATCGACTGGTCAAAGGATGAGGACAGGGTCGCAGCTGCGGCTGTCTTAAATCATCGGGTCACTTCTCTTCGTCTACCACCTTCATCTTCTATCTTTTCTGCAGAGACCAGGGCTATACTCCTGTCCTTATCATATGTTTCATCTGGGCATGCCCGGAGGGCAGTGATATGCAGCGACTCGCTATCTTACCCTTTGGCAATTCAGAATATTAATTTTAAAAATCCATTGATACTTGAGATAATAGCCAAACACAGAAAACTAATTAAAAGAGGTAAAGATATCTTATTCTGCTGGATACCAATTTATACTGGTATCCATGGAAACACAGTCGTTGACAGGGAGGCAAAATCTGCCCTTACTAAACTTTTGTCAAAAGTTTAAATACCATTTAATGATTTTAAGTCTAATATTCCTAAATATATACTATCCAAAAAAAAAACGCATAGGTGTTTTGTTTTATTTTAAAATGAAATAAATACATTTTGTCTTCATTTCATGAGCAAAATGTGTTTTAATATTGTTAATAGTCACAGTTAGCACACATTTTATTCCTCAAAACATTTCTTGGTTGAAAATGTTGAGTTTGGAGGCCATTTTTGGAAGAAGTAAAAAATACAGCACCACACTACATCACGTGCAGTCTTACACGCCGAACTTACGCATGGAAAGCATGCAGTGTGTGACTATAAAACCGCAACTTCGGGCCGGAAATCGGCGTCTTTCAAGTGGTGTTTTCAAGCTGATTCAACATGCCACGTCTTGACACTGTCACAAGAAATATTGCCATTGGAAGACTTCAAGCTGGAGAGTCCCAATCGTCCATTTCTAGGCGTCTACACGTCAGCCAGAGCACGATTTCACGGCTTGCTGCCCGCTACAACAATACTGGGACAACAAATGACCGTCGGCGTTCAGGTCGACCACGTGTCACTACAGCAGCCCAAGATCGCTACATAAGGGTCCTCCATTTGCGTGACGGTTGTGCTACAGCTGAAAGCAAAGCAGCCAGCATACCGGGACTGAGGAGGATATCAGGTCAGACAGTGCGGAACAGGCTGAGGGAACATGGACTGAGAGCCAGGAGGCCCTATGTTGGGATCGTGCTGCGTCGTCACCATCGCGCCAATCGCCTCCGATGGTGTAACAACGTGACTGCATGGAATCTACGCAACTGGCGACGCATTTGGTTCAGTGATGAGTCCAAATTCCTATTGCAGAGACGTGATGGTAAAAACCGGGTTTACAGACGTGCTCACGAACGTTATGCCCCTAACTGCGTACGCCAAGTGGACAGATTTGGTGGAGGGAGTGTGATGATGTGGGCAGCAATATAGTATACTGGTCGTACAAATCTTGTCCAGGTTCAGGGAAATCTCACGGCCGTACGCTACCGAGGCACCATCCTCCAGCCACACCTCTCACCTGTCATTGACGTTCAGCGGGAGTTGTTCCAGCAGGACAACGCCAGACCGCACACGGCACGTGTCACAAGGGACTCCCTCGCCGAAAACAATGTAAATGTGCTACCCTGGCCGTCCCGTTCCCCGGATCTTAACCCAATTGAGCATCTGTGCGATGAACTTGATCGACGTCTACGCCAACGTCAACCTCAACCCCAAACGCTTCAAGAGCAAGTTGCATGTTTGCAGGAGGAGTGGCAGAACATTCCCCAGGCCTCTATCCAGCGTCTCATCCAGTCCATGAGAAGGCGGGTCAGAACTGTTATTCGTGCCCGTGGTGGTCACAACAGATACTGACATTCCACTCAAGTGGGAGACTCATTGTGAGTGTCTTACCTCAAGTTGATGGCCTTGTTGTCTAGATATGGACCCTTCCTTAATCTGTGAAAAAGTATTTGCAGAATAGCAATTCTTATTTAGTTATGCATAATTGACAAGACTGCATCACCTCCGCAAAAAACGGGTTATGCGTTTCTTTTTTTGGATAGTATATTTGTCGCCTTTGGCGGAGTGAATGGGATCTGCGGATTTACAATAAACTGCATGCCATTCAACCTGTCATTGGCTACAATAGATATACTAGCGAAAAGTCTCTTAGAGACCAAGTAGTTTTAATGAGGTGTCGTATCGGGCATTCTCGTCTATCACACACCCCCGTGGTGTCTCCGAGGTGATAAGAACAGGACCTCAGCCCTCTAGGCAAGCTTGTCGTAAAAGTCGACTAACCTAGAACTCTCTTGTGTGAGCCCGGTGAATATAATAGGCTCACATCTTCTCGGTTGTGTGGACCGGCCCGGATAGCACAGTTGGTAGAGCGTCCGCTTCGGGACCAGTAGATCCAGGATCAATCCTTGATCGAGTCACACCTAAGACTTTAAAAGAGGAAGTTGTAACTTCCTCGCTTGGCGTTCAACATGAAGGGGATAGTGCAACGACTGGTTGACCCGTATCAGTATAATGGCTTGGGCGGGGCGCCTTACTTGCCTTCGGTAAGTCGTCTCAGTGAAGCAGCACTAAATAAAAGAGCGGTGGAAATCCGTCCTGCAACAAGGAGGCACATTACACGTACACTAATGATTCCTTCGTCGTCATATGACTGAAAAATTGTTGCGTACGACGTTAAACCCCAAGCACTCACTCACTCTCGGTTGTGTGAGAGGCAACCGGGGAGCGACCTGTTTGCCGTGGGTTGCGACCCGTAATCTACGAGGACGGTGGCTGGTGGCTGAGGGCATGTTGGTCTTGCAAGATCCTCACGCCCAACACTTCACTTTGGCCCTTACTTGGAGAGAGACGGTAAGTCAGTTGGGCCCGGTCCGATCAATCGGCTTGTTCACGTCATGCCTCTGCGTGGTCCCAAGATTTCTCCGTAACACCACTCCTTAGGGAATATGTTATTTCTGAAATTTCGTTTACGGGACTACATTTTGGGACTACATTTTCGTTTACGGGACTACATTTTGGGGCGGTGCCTCATGGGTCAGTCGAGTAGTACGTGTCTGATATGTGACCTTATTCAAGTAATGGGGTTTGTTCATGTAGGCCATCTATTTTAGTACACCTCATGTGGAGTCCTTGGTGTATGTCCTGCTGGGTATCGCCAGGTTCACACATTGCCCTTGTTGGCACTCCGTGGCTGGTGGGGAACACATGGGGTGAATTTTTACTATATATACTATGTCTTGTGTAAATATTTCAAAAAAAAATTAGGTCTTCCTCTGGGACGACTTCGAGTACCTACAAAAAGAGGAAGTTGGAGGTTTTGTCGGACTCGTTTGATAAATGCAATGGGTCGGACGGTTGGTCGGCTTTTATTGTTCTTTCAACTAAGAATGAACAGAAGCCGTCCTCCAAAATCCATCATTTTCTTTTGCAAAGGGATCTCCAGGGTGTAGCTGGAACTTTAAAAAACGTGAAAAAGCTAAGGTCCGGAGACATTCATTCTCAATGAATGTCTTCGCAAACAACAATCAATCAATTTACTATCTTTGAAATGAATTTCGGACATACCTGTGTTTACATCCCCGCGCAATTTCCTGAGCAGCTGGCAGGGAATAATTCGTGACCGGGATCAATATATTTTGGAACTTTCGGAAGAGGAAATCTGGGAGAAATTGAAATCACAGGGTGTTACCCGAGTAAAGAGCTGTACTATGAAGAAATCTGGTAATATCCTGAAACTAAATACATACCTGTTGACCTTTAATTGTGCTTCTATTCCATCATACATCTACATTGGCCCGCATTGGGTCAATGTGGATTTACACATCCCTAACCCAACACGTTGTTTCACGTGCCAGAAATTTGGTCATGGCAAGGGCCTTTGTGAAAATAAACTGGTTGTTTCCGGTGTGGTAGTGAAGGTCATGATGGTTTCGTCTGCAGCAACACAGTTAAGTGTTGCAATTGCGGTGGAAATCACATGGCCTCCTCTAGAGACCGTCCACTTTCGTTAATTAAAAACAAATAATCACTATAAAAACTAAAAAACAATATATCGTATCAGGAGGCCCGAAAACTAATCTCGCCTCCTAATTCTTCACTGCAGACTTTGCCAATGCAGTCAAGTGAGTAGCATCTGTTGCTACTCAAACATCAATGACTTAGCCCTTTGCGAACCAGAAACCTTGTCCTATTTCTGTTGAACCTATTGTTCGACCTGCTTTCAATACTTCCTCAACCCAGACTACCTCAATACAAGAGATAAAACCAGCGAATAATAATGACCAACCCGATAACCCTAAACCTAATCAATCTAAAAACAAAAATATGTCCGGAAATAAACCACCAAATAATAACAATAAACTTAATAAACCTAGTGGTCCCACACAGCGCCCCTATTAGGCCGCTAGGGACCCAATCCAAACTTTTAATAAGTTTGGATCGTTGGAAGACGTTGGTCCTTCAACATCAGATGCGGATGTGATTGATACATCACCCGCACCAGAGAGATCTTCCAGTAGATCTCCAAGGAAGGGTCGTCCGCGGTCCAAACATTAAGAGATCCCCTATACACCTTCGTCCTTAATGTCTTCTTTAGACAAAGTTATACAGTGGAATTGTCGAGGTCTTAAGGTAAATTTTACTGAAATAACACAGCTTGTTCAATCATTAAATCCTATTGCCTTTTGTCTTCAGGAAACTCACCTGAAGACGCCTGACACAGATAAGACAACTCTTAAGAATTATTCCTTATACAGTATTTATTCAAATGAAGAAGAGCGAGCTGCAGGCGGCTGTTATTCACAGCCCTGATGCTTTGAGACAAGCCCAGAGCTTGAGGCTGTGGCAATTCGTGTTTCATTCACATTATGTTCAATGTATATTCCCCCAAACATTTCTTTGTCAGCTTTGCAGTTGCATAATTTAAAAAAACAATTGCCAAAACTTTTTATACTAATGGGAGATTTTAGTTCCCATAACCCCCTTTGGGGCAGTAATAACCTAAAAAATAAGGGCAAGATAGTAAAAGACTTGTTATCTAAGGAGGAACTGTGTTATGGTTCTAATACCTATTTACATCCGGGTAATGGCATTTATTCTGCTATCGACCTCACTATCACAGATCCATCACTTCTCCCGGATTTTTCTTGGAAGCTGCATGACGATCTTTGTGGTAGTCACCATTTTCCTATAATTCTAGAGCATATCACTTCTAAATATTTAAAACGTGAAGCTATGTGGAAATTCGATAAAGCAGATTGGGTCGCATTTGAGATGTTTTGTGAGGCTAATATCACCTCAAAAGTTCTCAATGCAGCAGATGATCCTATATTAAAATTTAATGGGCTTGTTTTACAAGCGGCTGACACAACTATCCTTAAGACCTCGACAAATCCAAAATTCAAAAGTAAACACTGGTACGACAATGACTGTCGTAAAGCCATAAAGGATTAGAAAAAAGCTGAGCGCAGATTTAATCATTGTCCTACTGATAATCATTTAAACCAGGTTCGTATTTTTAGAGCTAAGGCTCGTCGATTACTCAAGTCAAAGAGACGATCTTGTTGGCGGAACTTTGTTTCGGGCATTACGTCAAAAACACCCGTGCGTAAAGTCTGGAACAATGGTTCAGAAACTTAAGGGCAGAAATAATAAAGCAAAAGTCCAGCATTTAAAAGATGGAGATAATATATTAACTTCTCCATCTGTTATAGCCAATAAATTAGCAGAGACAGTTTCCAAGAAATCTTCTTCTGAGAACTATACTAAAGAATTCCAACATATTAAAAACCAGGAGAAAATTAAATTGTCCTTTTCTTCTAAGAATTTAGAAGATTACAATCGTCCTTTTAATATGGAGGAACTTAAAACTGCATTAAGAAAGGCACACGATACTGCTTATGGCGCTGATAACGTATATTATAAGTTTCTGAGCCATTTACCACCTGAGCCACTGGTGACTCTCTTGGACTTGCTTAATGATATTTGGATAACTGGTAATTCTCCATCGCCATGGAGGGAGGCATGTATTATCCCGGTTCCCAAACCAGGTAAGCATCGTGCTGATCCAAATAATTACCGTCCCATAGCTCTTACCAGCTGTGTTTGTAAGACTATGGAACGGATGATTAATGATAGACTTGTTTGGTTTCTCAAAACCAACAAGCTTTTATGTAATATTCAATGTGGTTTTCGTCAAGATCGATCTACCTTAGATCACCTTGTTCGATTTGAAACTTTTATTCGTAATGGTTTTGTTAATAATGAACATGTGGTGTCGATATTTTTCGACCTTAAAAAGGCGTACGACACCACATGGAAATATGGTATTTTAAAATATAAGCGTCAAGTCCGACATTCATATACCATTCGTAGTTCGTAAAAGGCGTTCCAAGTCGATAATCGCAAGGTCCATTTCCAAAAACAACGTTTAACACTCCCAAAGACTCCCAAAGAAATATAGAAATTATACAAATAAGAAATAAAGCCGGTTACACACAAGAGAGAAGCGGTCATCAGTTTTCAATGATGCCGGGCAGACAATGAATATTCCAGGCATGAATTCCATATCTATAAGTTCAAATTCGTAGTCCGTGAATCAGTTCCAGGTCAAATAAACAAGTGTCTCCGTCGCGCTTTAATTGCAACTGTTCATAAAGGCATCCTGCTGATGCAATGACCAGGGCTACCTTTACGGCCCCTAGCCCCAGGTAAAGCGGTATTAGATACAGTTTGAAAATGACGAGCGTTACAGAACTTAACCGGATATGGGATTAAAAGGTGACATATTTATTTATATCTCAATTTTTATCTAATCGTCAGTTTAAGGCAGGGGTTGGGTCCACTCTATGACTCTTGCGAGCTGGAAATGGGTGTACCCCAGGGCAGCAACTCTGTTTAGCATAAAAATAAATAACCTAGCAAAAACACTAACATCGGGCTCGGAGGGTTGTTTATATGAAGAGTTCATACTCAAAAGCAGATAAATGTAATAAACCCATGTAATAAACAGCAACATTATCAAAAATCTAGCTTTGAGAAATAATAGGTAAACTTAACTTCTAGTGTCTGTTTCAGGTCAGAAACAGACACATCCATGGTACGTTTTAATCAAATCCAGATAAATCCACATTTTCGTCGATTTTTAACAGTTTAAACAATACACAATGGGATTGATTAGTTTAATTATTAATGTTGAATTATTTTCTTTTTCGAGGGCGGTGAATGAGAGCTTCCGGTGCCCTCTTAGCAAACTTCCTTTCCAGTGAGTGTGTGAGTGAATGAATGGTGTTTAACGTTGTGTTCAGCATTATTTCGGTCATATGACGACGGTGTCTCCTCGGTGCAGGACGGATTTCCACAGCTCATTTAACAGGTGCTGCCTCACCGAAGTGGCTTGCCGATGACACCCGTTAAGCCCCCTCACCCAGTGACATTATACTGACACCGGGTATAATACCTCACTTGCGTCAAGTGAGGTAGCAGCAATTCCCATTGTTAGAGCCTTTAGCGTGACTCTACCTAGGATTGAACCTGGGTCTCCCAGCTACGACTGATTGATGGGTGTTTAAGGCCCTATTCAGCAGTATTTCAGCTATATCAGGGCCAGTGCTGCCTTGCCGAAGACACCCATTAAGCCCCCTCTGCCCGCACCTAGTGACATCATACTGACACGGGGCAAGTCAGTCGTTGTGCCACGTGAGGCAGCAATTCCCATTGTTAAAACCTTTAGTGTTACTCTTCCTAGGATTGAACTTGGATCTCTCAGCTACGAGTGAGTGGTTGATTGATTGATTGATTGGTGTGTAAGGCCCTATTCGGCAGTATTTCAGCTATAGGGGGACTGTATCCATCACACTATGAAGCACCATTTGAGCTATCGCAGATGGCGAGCTTCATTTGTGGTGCTTTTCTCTGATATTTAAAAATCCTCCCCCCCCAAAATTGTGAAATAATCAAGAATATGGTATAAAAAATGTAAAAAAATTCCACCAAACACTCTTAATTATCGAACGGTAGAATTTTATTGAAGATCAAACCAAATTGTTTAAGGTAAGCTGTGTGATCAAGGAATGTGAACACTTACTAGCATTATTATATTACTCATCCTCACCAGAATCCAGATCCTGTCTATCATGCTCCTGCTCTATGTTAGAAAGTGCATGAGTGTAATAATCATTAACCTCTGCGTTCACCCCCAGTTCAGCTAGAAGCTTGATGACATCATCTTTCTTCTGTGCTTTAACACAGTTTACATTGGGTCTTATGGCCGGTTTGTACTGTTCCCATTTTTTACCTCGTTTTAGAACACTGTGGTAACAGAAATCCCCATTATACACCTGTTTGAATCCAATTTTGTCAGGATTTGTATTATCCAGTCTTAGTGATTTTGCTTCACTAATCTTAAAAGACCGCTTAGACTGGCAATACTGACTAGCTGTATCTTTAAACTCATAACACAGCCATTCTTCACCATACCGGTGTACTGTCCCATGACGCTCAAGAATAGTAACGTATTGCTGAGGTAAGAGAATGGTTTCGTTCTTGCGAATATCCTGCTCGATGCGACCAAATGCTCGGTCTGCAGGTAAAAAGCTGTGCCCACGAACTGGGAAGGTGTATTCAATACTCAATGTGGGAAATGTTTGCTTCCTTAGAGAACATAGCATTGCTAGCAGGGACATGTTTTTATTTTGTCCATAACACGAGTCAGAAAAAAGTCGCAAACATTGCATTTGACGGAGTTCATCTTTTGTGATGTGACAAAAATAGTGGTTTAGAGCAGATGCCACCATGTTACTATCCTTCAAGTTTCCCTGTTCCATCCATACATAAAGATCAATGTCCTCCTTTCCCTGCGACCTTCCTCGCCCCCTGGGACGCACCATACCAAACACATAAAGATATAACTGCCTTGAATAATAGGCTTGTCCAATTGCAGTTTTAGGCAGGACTAAATTTTCCATTATATCAAAACATACAGTGAACGAGTCACCTACGTCATTCATTGTGTCATAGAATTTCCTAGGTCTACGACGGTGTAGCATAAACATTATGGTATCTTCACGTTTTGCTTCGTCGGTAATTTGTGGATCCTTCAATCTCAGCTTAAACTTCAAACATTCACTACATACATCTTTGGCAGGATGACCAAAGCCCAAATTAAAATCGTAGCATAATACACTGTAATAAAGTGCGTAGGAGCACTGATGATGGTTTTGGTCAAGAAAAAGCTGATGCATTCTTTTGACACACAGATCTGACGGCAAATATTTTCTCCCTGGTGCACCTCGGCGAGCATAGTGGCTTACTCGGCAGGTAAAGGTTTTGATATGCTCCTGTATTTCTCTTCTTTTCACCAGTTTTTCCTCAACATTCCGCGCACCACCTCTTAGTTCAGGTCTTGCCACTCCATTTGTCAACCAGTATTTTGCAATGTTTGATACACGGTCCTTGTTAACACCTTTAAAAGAAAAACACACAAATATTTTATTTATTTATTTGTGTGGGGTTTACGCCGTACTTAAGATTATTTCTCTCATATGACGGAGTGCCAGCATTATTGTGGTAAGAAACCGGGCAGTGCCTGCATGTAGAGCTGGAGACAAAGCCAGCGGGAGCTGGATATGAACTCACAACCTCATTGGTGCGAGGCGATTAAACCAAATTTTAACTTAAGCATAGGCCCTCATTTACTGCATATTTACTGGAAGATCATAATAATCAAAACAAACACATACTTTCAGTTTATACTTACACAGTATGCTTAAAAATGAGGACTTGCAAACATTCACCCTCTTCGTGTCTTCCTTCAAAAGGTAGTATTTCACATTGACATCCCTGGCCTTCTGTTTGTTTACATCATCAACTTTTCCTCTTCGGCGTTTACAGTGATGAATATCCATGTAAGATAATAAAATGGCATCTTGCCTGACTTTGTCCGGAGAGGAATACAGCTGGCCTTTTATATAAACCAAGTCTTCAGCGGAAAGACAAGCTGCGACGCACACACTATGGTTGTTGTGGTTACAAGATATCACAGGCGTTTTCTCATCACCACTATGACGAACCCTTTTCGCTATCGCTCGAGCAGATTTCCCTGGCAGCCGCTTTTCCTTCCGTCCTCTTGGGGACTGAATGACTTGCTCAAGGATATCATCGAAGTTTTCCATTATCCACGCAGTTTATGTTACTTTAGAAGCGACTTGTGTTGTCAAACGGCCAAACATGTGCGCTGCCATTTTGTACAAAACTGCAACACACGTGACCTCAATTCAACCCGCTGAGTGGCTGAACGGATATATCGGGAGTTGTTAAAAATAGATCGTGGCGCTTATCGCTGTTTGAAAACAGTCGTTATATTTTGCTGCTCGACAGAAGGGCTTAATCGGCTTTTCCAGGAAAACTGACTTCACAGACAAGAAGGGGACGGTTCGAACTGTGTAGAGGCATGCTAACGTCAAATTTACCCAGAATGGCGTTTATCGGTTTTTGCGTATGAACTCTTCATATGTTGATGACTTTTTGATATGCTACCGAGTTAAGAATATGAATAACATCGAGCGGCAACTGCAGCTTTGTCTCAATAACATCGAGAAATGGGCAGTTGCCAATTGTTTTAGATTTTCTCGGTTTCAATCAGTCGGTATGCATTTTTGTGAAACTTCATCTAGGTTCCAAGCTTAAATTTTATAGTAAACCAGTGAAGATTGTTGAAGAAAATAAATTTTAGGTGTTATATTTGATACCAAATTATCTTTTACACCTCATGTTAAAACACCTAAAGCTAAATGTACAAAGGCTGTCCATATACATGTATTTAAGGCCGTGTCAAGCATCGATTGGGGTGTTGACTGATCCATTTTACTTCCCACCCCCGGCATTTCGGCTTTGTATGGCCTGCGGACATAATAGGGTCCAGACGCGTGAAAGGAAGTGTAGGCTCAAGGCTTTCTTGGACGAGTTCAAACGGCTGGCGGCTATAGAAATTTACAATTAGAGAGTCGTGTGCATAGTTACACCGACTCGTACAATGAGGCGCCATCAAAAAACGCGAGCACTACGGGAGGAGTTTGAGACGCTCCTAGGTGTGCGGCCCAAGTACCCACGGCCCTGCATCGCCTTGGAAGAATTGCAGGGGATCCTCGACAGGCATAAAACGGCTGTGGCTGAGTGGAAGCGGCTGCAAGACGTCAAGAACTCCCTCAGTAACGAGGAGTTGAAGCAAGACGTCAAGAACTCCCTCAGTAACGAGGAGTTGGATGAATTGCTAGGCGGAATACAGGGTGAAAAGAAACTAAAATTCACTAACACCGGCCGCGCTATAAGGAAGCTCCTCGGGTCTGGCAGATGGGTGTACCCGAAGGCCTTTGGACAGACCCAGTAGCCTTCTTAGAAGAAATTCGAGCCATTATTCGCCAGAAGCTAGAAGAAGAGATCCTGGCACTCAACGAGGTTAAGTTCCAACTAGGCCTCAGGGTTCAGCTGCGAAAGGCCCACGCCGATGGCAGTGAAGAGTATACCAGCCCAGTACTCCGCTGCAAACAGGAGGCCCTCCTAGAGGTCGGTGACATTGACGGGGCTGTAGAGAAGGCTTTCCCCACCATCCTGGAGGTGCTAGAAAAATGGACGCAGCGAGGGTCAGGGTGGGCTGTAAATGGCGTGCAAAGACTCTGGCTTGACATTGCAAGGTATCAGTCGCTGAGAGGCGGGTCCTACATCCCCCTACCTACAGACGTAAGTAACAAGAAAGCAGTCATCAATGTGAAGAACAAAGACGACGACTGCCTCCGATGGGCACTCCGGTCTGCCTTATTTCCAGCCGCCCGGGACCCTCAGAGACCAACAAAGTACCCCACCAAGGATGGTCCTGACTGGGGGGATCGACGCCCCCACGCCCATCTCTCAGATCTCTAAAGTGGAGGAAAAGACCGGCCTCGCCATCAACGTGTTCGGGTGGGACAAGGGCGTGATCGTGCACCGTCTCAGCAAGCAGCCCGGCGACACGCCCCGAATCAATCTGCTGCTGATTGGAGAAGCAGGTAAATTTCATTATACGTGGATAAAAGATCTCAACCGTCTCCTGTCCCAAGAAAGTAAGACACGAAATCGCAAACACTTCTGCGAGCGATGCCAACACGGCTAAACAAGGGAGGACCTGCTCGAGGCGCATAAGCCGGAATGCCGAGGGATTGGCCAGACGGCGGCGAGGGTGGAACTGCCCCAATTGGGGGAAAACAAGTTCACCTTCCAGAACCACCACAAACAGCTACCGGCCCCGTTCATCATATAGGCCGACTTCGAGGCTCTGACCAAAAAGGTTGAAGACCCGTCGCTCAGCCCTACAGAGAGCAGCACTCAAAAGACTCAGCACCACGAGCCCTGTAGTTACTGCTATGGTGAGGTGCGTTGCGACGGCCACACAAAACGCTCCGTGGAATACAGGGGCCCTAACGCTACGGAACACTTCCTCAGAGCTCTCCAGCAGAAGGAGAGGGAAATCAAAAATGTTCTAGCCAACCCTATAGCCATTCGGATGACTCCCCAGGACTGGCAGGCCCACACCAACGCCACAACCTGTCACGTGTGTGAGAAGCCTCTAGGCGCCGATTCTGTGCGCGATCACTGCCATATCACCGGCAAGTACAGAGGCGCGGCCGATAACGTATGCAACCTAAAGGTGCGGCTGGGTCCCAAGACAGCCATACCAGTAGTCTTCCACAACCTACGGGGCTACGACGGGCACTTCCTGATGCAAGTCATAAGTAAGGTGGAGGGCCGCATCTCCTGCATCCCCAACAACACAGAAAAGTACATCTCCTTCTCGCTGGGGCAGCTCCGCTTCATCGACAGCGTTCAATTCTTACCGACTTCCCTTGACAATCTGGTAGAGGCCAACAAACCTGAGGCTTTCCACATCACAGCCCGGTATGAGCCTGCCGAAGAAAAACGGAAGTTACTCATGCACAGGGGTGTCTACCCCTATGAGTATATGGACTCCTGGGAGCGCTTCGACGAGTCCAGCCTCCCACCTAAAGAAGCTGGGGACAAAGGTTCACCGGGCCCTGAGATTCGCCCAGAGCCCTTGGATGGAACCCTATATCAGGATGAACACCGAGCTCCGAAAAACGGCCGCGAGTAATTTCAAGAAGGACCTGTACAAGCTAATGAACAACTCGGTCTTCAGAAAAACTATGGAGAACCTTTGGAAGCGTGTGGACGTCAAGCTGGTACGCTCTGGAGAAGACGACAAGCTCCGAGCTTCGCACGGGCAAACATATTTGAGCTCGCAGTGATTCAGATGCACAGGACCCGGCTAGTCCTAAACCGACCTATCTATGTAGGTATGAGCATTCTAGATCTCTCAAGGCACCTGATGTACGACTTCTACTACAACCACATGAAGGCCCAGTACGGAGATCACTGCCAGCTCCTCTACACTGACACGGATAGTCTGCTACTCGAGATTCAGACTGAGGATGTTCATAGGGATATGGCTGAGAATGCAAACCTGTACGACACCTCAGATTACCCACAAGGCCACCCCCTGCACAGCGTAGCAAATATAATGGTCTTGGGGAAAATGAAGGACAAGTGCGCGGGGCGGCCGATCGCCGAATACATAGGTCTGCGTCCCAAGATATACTCCATTATGGAGGCCGGCGGAGCCAACATAAAGAAGGCCAAGGGCGTGAAAAAGAGAGTTGTGGAAAAGCACATCCGCCATATGCAGTACAAAGAGGCCCTATTCGAGAAGAAGATCTTCCGTCACGGTATGGACGTGCTGCGATCAGAGCGCCACCATATCTATGGACAGCACCTGAATGAGGTCTCACTGTCCCCCCTCGATAGTAAGCGCTGGATCGCTGAAGATGGTGTCCACACCCTGGCTTACGCCCATAGAGATGCGGCGCCCGGAGGATGGGCTGGAATTGACAGCCTCATCGAGGAACTACTAGCTCGATGGCGAGTCCGGCACAGTCAGTTCGGATTACTTGGTGAGTTTTGCGATTCTGTAACTCACACCCCCCACCACAAACATTCCCAGGATGACGAAGGTTATCTCGCGGTGTTTTTGGTGTTCACTAGGCACATAGAAATCGGACAGCTGTGGCTCTGAGCCCAGCAGCACGTCGCGTGCATCGAGTGTAAGAGTTTTGCCTGTGACCCTAGAATACTCCCGGATTGCAGCGTCGACATCCCGGAACGTTTGGACAGCGTGGCCCAAGCGGCAGAGTTGATCGCTGATCCATTCCAAGCGCTCAGTGCGCTTTCGGGCCCATTTTTCCTGTGCGTTTTGGAACTGCTCTACAGCGCGGTCATGGCGCCTCCGCTCTTCGTCGACACCAGAACTCCTTAGCATCGAAAACATAAAGCTGCTCCCGCTGAAGGCCAGAGCGTTTACGAAGGCGCCGCCAATCATCATTGCAATGGAGGCCATTACTACTGGATTATATTGGGAGGAAGGGGCCCTTATTTAATTAGCAGGTCCTTCGAAATCATAGCCAGGCCTACATCTACAATGACCATGCCGACGTCACGGAGTCCAGCTTCGGCAGGGCTCCTTTCAGGAACATCTGGCCGAGACGAGCGTACCCAGTAGCCAGGAGAGAGACCACAGCGACGTGGTAGGCCGCGTAGACTAGCACTTTTCCATCACCGGGTGGAGTAGACATGCTGCTCTATATAGAAAGGATCGTGACGTGTATTCAAAAAAAGTTTCAGTTCTTGCGGCGTGATATCTTTTTGCGGCGTAATATCTTTTTGTGCTGTAAAGCGGCTGCGCCACGCGCGTAGCAACACAAGCACTGCAAGGCTGCCAACGCCTAATAACGCTAGGGGCGCCCTCCAGCGGGTGATTTGGTGTGCCTTTGTAGAATCCGGTTCCTTCGCAAAATCTGTGGCTCCCCCCTCCTTTCGTAGAATCCGGTTCCTTCGGCTGTTTCTTAGTAGAATCAGCTACGCCAAGCAAAGCAGCGTTTGCCTCGTCCTTGAGCTTTTCGGCCTTGGCCTTTCTCGCTGTAGCAACCGCTCGACCCGCAGCGACATTTTTGGAATTCTTCGCAGGGCCGTCATTCGGAGAATCCGCTGACTCTCCCTCCGTTTCCTTCGGGCCTTCCGGATTCGTTGTACTCATGTTCCTCTGGATCATAAGGCTCATTTCTAGGAGAGCAGTGGTGTTCAAATGAGCAGTGCTCAGCAGTGGTCAGCGACATGGTTAAAGGTGCTAAGTACTTACCATAGCAGTAGTATAGCCAGCAGCTAGCACTGCTAAGCGCCTGTTCAACAAATGGGTCGGTGGCGAGCTGTGCCATGAGCATTGGTCGATTCTCGGGTGGGATAGGTAGAAGCCAGCTGGCCGCCCTTACATATGATCTTAAGAACATACCTCCGAGTCCGTTAACCATCCGCGCACCGAGCTTAGCCTCGTACGGGGAGTACAGCCCTTCAACGTCTTCGTCGCTCATGGCGTCGATCTCAGCGGCTGTTACGTCTTTTCCCAGATATCGCTTGGCATGCCCAATCACCGCAAGTGCCGCCAGCCTATCCCTGAGCTGCCGTGCATCATCTTGTTGGTTGGGGTCGGGCTGTTGGCTTCGGCCGGGCTGTTGGCTTCGGCCGGGCTCCTCCTCTGCTCCCAGAATCTCGTCTATTATAATCTCGTCGGTATCCATGCTTCTTCTAATATATAATCTTAGATGTGGCGGGCGTATCAGTCATTAGCAGGGGCTTAGAATGCGGATTGTTCTTGAGCTTCTGTCGAACCTCTGCCTTTTAGCTCTCGGCCTCGATGATGTGGTTCTCCTCCAGGCATTCGTTGAACGTGTCCCGATCTTTGCAGTGGAATAAAGTCACCCACCTTGTCTGCTCGCGAAAGTCTTTGAGGACGGCGTTGTATTTCTGAGTGAGGACCCAGACGCTTTGCTTTGCATGACGGCCCGAGAAAGCCATGGATGACAGCATTTTTTGTTTCTTCTTCATCGCCTCCAACGCGCTACAATCATCGATGATGTATAGGGCGTTCTCTCCCTCGAACAATCTTTACAAAGCTCTCAGACAATTGTTGAGCCGCTCGCTGGGGTCAAAACAATAGACCTGTGGGTCAGACAGTATCCGTCGCCGCCGGTACGCCTCGTTATGCTTAAGAGTGGGGCACAGGATCACAAAGTGATGAAAAAAACCGCGGAAAGGGCCCTCAAGCAGGTCCAGCATGAAGACTGTTTTGCCGCATTTCGTCTGCCCACAGATAATCGCGCAGTGGGCGTCATCAATAAAGCGCTCTATCGAATCTACCATTCTGGATGTACAGCTTGGCGTCCATGATCACATACAGATATACGTTCAAAACGCCGGGATCTTCTCTCTCTTTTGTCACCTGTATGGTAATCCCCTCGCTGGCGTTCAGAACGCACCTCCCACTGCCATGCAGCTTGTCATCGTCGCTTGGCCGAAGGTCAAGCCAGAAGGCGTGCTTGTGCGTCAAAAACAGGGAGACGTTTGCCAGGCCTAAGTCTTTTAGGACCCTGGCTACCTCAGGGTCCCGCTTCTTAAGGGGTGAGCTGGTGAAGAACCTCTGGACCTATTGCTGGAACGCCCGCATGCCCTGGCTGTACAGCTGATTGGGGACCCCTTCTATTGTGACTACTTTGGTGATCTTCGGGTTGTAGAAGGATTCCGACCTCCTCCTCCACGGGGTTCCTTTAGTCTCGAACAGCATGAGGATGCCCTTCATTGCTCTCGCGGGCGTGTTCAGGTTTATGTTCTAGAGAGTGTCAGACTTGTCCTTCACAAACTTTTGGTGGCGGAGGACGCGATCATACAGTATGGAGACGCCCCCCGGCAAACTGGGTGCGGATCTGTCTAACGAGCTCCTCTTCGGTGACCATATCGAACTCCAGGCTGATGTTGTCGATGGTGTAAGTCGCGTCGGCATCGTCTGTTGTCTGGATGACCCGGCTGTAATCGTTGAACGTCAGTTCGTACTCCAATCGGTCGGCCAAGGCACTCTGGTAGAAGGGCATGTGGCTATCTAGAAGCTCAAAGTCTAGCGGGATGTGGAACCAGTTGCCAAAGGCGCGAGCGATGGCATTTTCTCCAGCATCGCCGTCATCTGCGTCCTCCACTCCGACTCGAAGTTTAAGCATGTTTTCGCTGCCGATGCCTTGGTAGGCCGCATTCTGCCGTTCGTTTTTGGTCAGCCATAAGTCACCGCAGCAATGAAACACATCAGAGTCGTCGATGGACATTACCTCATTTCCGCTGATTCTGATCGTGGTTTTCTTGACTACTACGCGTCCGAGATTCCCGACCACTGTGGCGTTCGGGTCGGATGAATTGATCGTGATCGAAAAGGCCAAGCGCACGGTACCGGGCACAATGACGTCATTTGTGCCGAGGTTGGGGAAGCGGACCAAGAGTTGTTGATTCTGGTCGATCGTACTCGGGTTATTGGTGACGACCAAGGACTGCCGTACACCTTGTACCCCGAAAGGCTTACGGAGTGTTCTGAAGGGGTTTAGCCTGCGTCCGTATGCATCCATTGCGCGTATTGAAGGTATACCTTGCAATGTTCAGTACGAGGATTATGGCGGGCTATGGCTTTGATATCCCGGCATTCGATGATGACAGAGAGGACAACAACGTCGGCGACTTACAGACCTCTCTTATTACGGGTAATAATGCTACCGAGCAACAAAGCTTGGTTGAGGTCCTCAAATCCCCAGATGGAAGGATATTATACTGCATACCTCGGAAGGCAAACGCGAATAAGTCTCGATAAGGACATCGCAAAACAAAAACAGAAGTTGGAGGAGGCCACTGATGAATTCTCCCGGCGTCGGATCGCAGACCGGATAAGGAATCTCGAGGAGGAGAGGGTGGCCCGGCTCGAAGCAGCCTCTTTAACAGGCCAAGCCCTGCACACGCAAATACGCCGCATCAAGCAGACGATCGATCGCATCCTACACAAGGATACCACTCTGGCCGAGCGCGTCCGCACCCTCTTCCGGGAGTAGGGAATAACCGTAGTCTCCATTCTCACGGCAATTGGGATGGCGATCTCGACACTGGGGTTAGCGATAAAGTTGGCGCTGACTGGCGGGTCCGGCGGGGGCATCCAGCCAACGCCACCTCCATCCGACGGGCGTGGTCTTAAAGAATGGGTGAAAAAACATCTCCAGTCCTTGGCGCGCGCCCTTGGCAGGCTGGCTGGGAAGGCTGCCGCTGCGATTCCGGGTATTATTGGCAGTATCGTGTCCTGGCTACTGAACCTTCTCGGGAAAGCGGCTGGGTGGCTGGCCGATAATGTCTGGGCTCTAGTCGTCGCAGTAGGTGGCCTATTGCTCATAGCTGTTCGTAAGTATTTAACGCATAGTCCACAGCATTAGTAAGCCGATACCAACCCCAGCGACGACGATGGCTGCCTTCTCCGCATTGTGATTCTTTTGGTTTGGAAATAGGGGTTCTTCAGCTGCTTTGCGGCGCGCAGCAACATGCTGAACGCGCGCGGTGGGTGGTGGGACGCTTTTTTATGGCTTAACAATGTCGTGGTCAGGTGCGCGCTTGTGCAAAGTGGGCGTCACTTTAGCGTTCACACCCTCATTGGCGCCTAGCTTCTGGTCGTCTGTGGCCACGACGATTTTGTTGTTGTAGTTCGCCACATGGCCGATCTGCAGAAGCACGTTGCTGGGGGCCATATATAGGCCTATGCCATACACAAAGTCTACAGCGCTCCCAGCACGTCCTGGTAGCGTTTGATTGCAGACGAAAAATCGATCGGAGAGGAAATGGCGTCTTCAACGTTCGCGGCAAACTGTTTTTGCGCGTCGAAGGCTGTGCCCGTGCCTAGAATACGCGCCCTTGTTTGCGCTTGGGCGCCTAAAACAGCCCACACGTATGTCCGGATGGAATCGTTTAGGTGCTCTACGCCCGGCTGCGTAAATCCTTGGGATTTGTCGACAATGAACGACGCCCAAGCCTCATCGTCGTCCTGCTCGATGTAGTCGGGGTGGAGCGCAGCAGGCTTTCTAGAGAACTACATACTGCTCGGATCGAAGGTCCCATCACCAATGGGGCTGTAGCCCGTTCTCGTGACATAGTAATATGCCACTCCAAGGCCGTGATTCACCGCACTGCGCCTCCAGTCTGTGTGCGCATCTACGCGGAACTACGCAAATCCTCTCATAGGCCCTCTCGTCGTAGGGGTTTTTGAATGTCTCCCACGCTCTGTCTTCCGGTAGGGGGCCTGGATCTCTTCCAAGATCCGCCTAACTTGGTAATACACATGGAACGTGTACAGGGCCCCTATCTGTTGGTCGGGGGCGAGAAGATGGTCTTTTGCAGAGACACCACCGCCCGTGGTTGCGCACCAGACCGCGACGTTCACTTGGTTCTGCCAGAATTGCATAGGATTGGTGTTCCAGGCCCGAACAATTTCATTGTCGGTTATCTTTGGCAGCCGGTACTTGGCCAACACATCTGTGAACTGGACTGGAAAGGCCTTCTTTTCATCGATGTAGATGTCAAATCGCGTGAGCTGCTCTGCGTGGGTTTGGATACTATGAAATCCCCCGGCCTTGTAAGTGGCCTCTCTATTGAACCTGTAAGAGTTGGAGTTCGAACTTCAAGGCCGGCAAGTACAACCGCAAAAAGATTACGGGGGGGGGGGGGGGGCAAGCAGAACCTATTACGTCTGCTTCCTTTGAAGATGTCTCATCCTCTGCAGAGCAAGAGCACAGGTCGCCGTCTGAGGTGATTGAAGAACAAAAACTCTCATTAATTCGCCTTGAAGACCTCTTTGTTCTTACCAGAGCTGGCGACCCCGATTGGTTGATAGATGTGAAGGTGACCCCCATGTCGGTCCAGACCACCGGGGCCTGGGTGAAAAAAGTTTTCAACTCCGGAACCTCTTTCGTGTCGTGGGTACCAATCAGCGACTGCCATATAGTTATGGGTGAAGGAGGTTACTTCACACTAACTGCGGCGCCGGGTGTAGAGACCGTGCGTCTTGGTGCGCAAACCATATCTATGGCCATGCTACGAATAAACCCTGGATCTATACATATCTTCAACATCATACTTGGCACAGCCTCTCAGCGCCGTTCCTCCATGATTACCGAGGTGAAACTAAAGTGACCTGCAGAGCACGATGGAAAAGAGCTCAGACTTATGATCAAATTACCGGCCCAGGGCGACCCAGTCATCCAGAGCTCTCTCGGGGCAATACGAGTCTTTGCAGGGGGCGTTTTAAATCTCGATGAAATCTATTTTGAGTCCGGTATAAGACTTCACCGCTTTCGTGTTGGTAGTCCCGATGACCATTTAGAGTTAACCGACGTTATTGATTTGTAGGACGGACAATATGGGGCGACTGTACCCGGCGATCACGGATGAAATCCCCTTGCCGCCCGAGGACGCGGCGCCGACGATCATGGATGAGCATCCCCTGGCCCTGACCGCGCCGACGAATATGGTTGAAAACCCCTTGGCCCCGACCGTGCCGACGGAGGGCGTGGCCTGCAGTATATCAGCGAAATACAGAGGCAGCTTGAATCTGAGCGAGATCTCCGCCGGGCCTTGTACAAAAAGTACCGGCGTGATGTCTTGGCCACCGAGGCCCTTGATTGAGCCATGCTCACGGCCGGTTTGGGCCTAGGGGTTGCAGGCATGGGGCTACCCACAACGATAATTGCAACCCCTGCTATCTTGGCCATGGAAGCTGCGGCCCTAGCTTGAGGTGTCTTAAATGTCGCCGGAAAATTCGTTAGTCGCCGGCTTCACGCAAAGGCCAAGAAAACATAACGATATACGGCTGTTGGCCGAGGCCAAACTTAACAGCATCCGTGCGCAGGTATCTACGGCATTATCTGATGGTGTTATTTCGGACGTAGAATACAGGCAAGTCGTTCAGGAGCTCAAGAACTACTCTGATCTGAAGCAGGAGATACGCGCCAAATCTCATAAGGTATTCAACGCCGTAGAGATCGATGAAAGCACGAAAAAACAGCTTATAGATCGCGGCCGGCAAGAGCTGAAAAACGCTCTTTTCGAATGATGTTCTGGAGAGGTGCCCAGGGGGAACTTGTTTGGAACCAGGGCAACCCCCACGCTATGTATCGAGAGCCCCGGGGGTAAAAAAATCTGCCCAGTGTGGGGCACGAACCCATGGTCCGAAAAAAAGGCCTGGTTTATAGCTCAACCTGTTACCAATTAATCACCACCCTAACGGCGGGCTCCGGATTTTTTTTGCGCTAGCGACCCACCGTTAGGGGGGTTAATTGGTGCTGACACATCCCACCACCATTGTGCCATCTCAACACCCCTTGGTAAGGTCTCTCTGCCTCCGAAACTGTCGAAAGTTGCAGAGATTCCTTAGAAGTGCGTACAGCCCGGCGCTATATGCAGGTAATGTATTCATATACTACATATACAGGAGACCAAATCCGGGTTTGAGCTAGCAAACATTCCCTTATATACGCAGTATATGAATACACCCCTTACATACAGCGCCATTCCCACCTCTGTCAGCCGATTGAGCTATATCCCAGACCCACGAAACATGGGCTAAATTGGAAGGACTTTTGCGCATAAACATAATATCTCCAATCCTCCTAAAAATACTGGATCTTATCAAACAAGACATGCTGAAAAAGACTGTCACATTTATTTTTCATACAAACCCGTAGTTTAAGCTCTATCTTGGGGAGAAAATCAGCTGAATCACCCTGTTGTGCAAAACATCCGACTCACATATAGGCTATACGCCTTATCTGTTAAATGCCAACTAGGTCGCCTCATATCAATGTGTGTATGTAGGCTAGACCTGTAAATAAGCGTTTACGCCTTGGCTATGGCGGCGCCCAAGGGCGGGGGGGGGGGGGCTCTATTTCTTCTGGGGAGGGCCCTCAGGGGTGGGTGGAGCCGAGGGTGGGCGCTTATACCTTTCACGAAATGAGGCTGGGGGCCTCTATTTGCCGAGGGGGGGGGGGGGGGGTCTCAGGGGTCCCTGCGCCAGAATCCCTATTATATATACTACTTCAGGTGATGACGGGTCGCATGAGTGAAGTTGGAACCAGGGTGAAACAGGAGATAAACAGATTCACTGCATGGCTTATCAGTTAGCCCTTTCAACAAGCCAGGCTGCCAACCAGGTTACCTGTTTAAAAACTTACCAGGAGTTCATGACAAGCCCCTACTGCTGGTTTAAGCACTCTGCGTAACGTGTTGGTGATATGGCTGCTTTATAGGATGCGTTGGATTTGCCAAAGGTAAGGATTAAAGAGGTCCATTCAGTGAGATGCTTCAGTTCTCTCGAGGCTCTTCACAGGTGTTGGCAATCATTAGCCATGTTATTTGAGCAACAAGCTGCAGAGTCTAATGACCCAAAGTCAAAATGATTTCTCATAACTATGACATCCTTACAGTTCATAACTGTGACAGGCGTTTTGATGGATATCATTGCCATTATAACCTATTTGAACTTCATGGGCTGACCAGAAGGCAATGATTTGTAGTGACTCTCTCTCCTGCTTTTAGGTAATGCACCTTAATAAATATAAAAATCTATGGATACTTGCAATATTAGCCTTACATAGAAAAACTAATTACAAGAGGTAAAGATATTATATTCTTTTGGATACCGAATCATATCGGTATCCACAGAAACACAGAGGTCAACAGGGAGGCAAAGGCTGCCCTAAACAAATGACTTCAAATATTTTTGCCTTTAAGTTTCTGAACCATATTCCAGACCTTACGCATGGGTGTTTTGACATAATGCCTTAAACAAAGTTCCGCCAACAAGATCGTCTCATGGACTTGAGTAATCGAACAGTCTTAGCTCTAAAAATACAAACCTGGTTTAAGTTATTATCAGTAGGGCATATATTAAAATATATAGCCTTTGTACGGTCTTTTATGGCTTTACGACAGTCCTTATCGTACCAAGGTTTACTTTTGGATTTGTCCAGGTCTAAGGTATGGTTCTAACAGCAGCTATGCGGACAAGTTCATTAAACTTAGTATTGGATCATCTGCAGCATTGAAAGTCTGTGGTGTTATATCAATCGCGACCTAATCTGCCTGATTAAACTTCCACCTAGCTACACGCTCTAACGAATCACAAGTGAGCTGCTCGAAGATAATAAGAAAATCACTATCACAAACATCATCATGCACCTCCCAACAAAAATCTGGGAGAAGTTAAGGATCTGTGATAGTGAGATCAGTAGCAAGGTAAGCGTTAGAACCATTAATAAAATAGCACACTCTATCACAAGGTAAAAAGTCTTCTAGTTCCTCACCGTTATCATTTATATTATTTCTAGCCTATAAGTGGTTATGGCAATTAAAAGCTTCCATAATGATAAAAGACTTAGGTAATTGTTCAGCGGTCGCCAGCGATGCTGTCAAATAAATCATATATAGAGCTGGCCGTGTAGAATCTCTGACGAACATGGGCAAAATCTACATAGTCAACCAAGATATGTTTGATGCCATATTGGGCATCACATCCAACACACTCCGGAACACTGCTCCCGTCTAGTATGAAATTGTGTGTAAATTAGAATGCCCAATACGACACCTGGTTAAAATTTCTTGGTCTCTGCGAGACATTTGCAAAGTATAGGCATTGTAGCCAATGACAGGATGAATAGCATGCAATTTATTATAAACCTACAAGACCCATTCACGGTGCCAAAGGCGACGAATATATTTAAGAATATTAGACTTTGTCAGTATACGGGATTTTAACCCGAGATACAGGTTTATACAGGGCAGCTTTCGCTTCCCTGTCCACGACTGTGTTTCCATGGATACCAGTGTCACTTGGATCCAACAGAATACAATATCTTTCCCTCTTGTAATTCGTTTTCTGTGTTTGGCTATTATGTTATGTATCAATGGATTTTTAAATTTTATTATTCTGAAATGCCAAGAAATACAAGACAGCGAGTCGCTGCATATCACTGCCCTCTGGGCACGCCCATAAGAAACATATGATGAGGCCTGGAGTATAGCCCTGGCCTCTGCAGAAAAAAATAGAAGATGAAGGTGGTAGACGGAGAGAAGTGACCCGCTGTTCTAAGACAACCGCAGCCGCAACTCTGTCGCCATCCTTTGACCCGTCAGTGTATATAAATTTATAAGTTATTTATTCACTTGATTTCAGTAAAACTTCCCTGAATTATAAAAGGATTTGTATTTGATTTATTATATTTACGTAGATCAAATATTAGTTTAGGCTGTGGAAGAAGCCATGGAGGAGACTCCGGAAAAGACACCGGAGGCTCAGTTTTATACGTCGGTTATATAAAGAAGGCTCATTAGCCTCCACGTATACACTCTCTACTGGTGAGGTTCTAAAAGCACCAAGGCTGATCCTCAAACCTTGGGGATGAACAGGATCCAACATTTTAATATACGACTTCCCAGCGGAACCGTAAATGATGGATCCGTAGTCCATTTTAGACCTTACCAGAGAACGAAATAAGTAAAACTGATCGGTCAGCACTCCAATCGGTGATAGACACGACCTTAATTATACCGAGAGCCTTTGTACAATCAGCTTTAAGCATTTTTATATGAGATATAAAAGATAGCTTACTGTCAAATATTATACCTAAAAAGTTTGTTTCTCCAACAGTTTTAGCCTGTTCACCACAAAAATTAAGCTCAGGGTCAAGATGAAGTTTCCGTTTGTTACAAAAATGCATACCGACTTGAAAATTTAAAACCATTTTCAGTTGCCCATTTCTCGATCTTACTGAGACAAAGCTGCAACTAACGTTCGATGTTATTCATATTTTAGCTCGGTAGCATATAAGGAAATCATCCACGTATAAAGAACCTTTTGTGCCAGACGTTAATGTTTTTGCTAGGCTATTTATTTTTATGTTGAACAGAGTTGGTGATAAAATGCTACCTTGGGGTACACCCATTTCCTGCTCACAAGAGCCAGAAAGAGTGGACCCAACCCGTACTTGAAACTGACGATCAGATAAAAATTGAGATATAAATAAAGGTAAGCGAGGTCTTTTAAAATACCATATTTCCATGTGCTGTCGTACGCCTTTTCAAGGTCAAAAATATCGACACCACATGTTCATTATTAACAAAACCATCACGAATAAAAGTTTCAAGTCGAAGAAGGTGATCTAAAGTGGATCGACCTTGACGAACACCACATTAAATATTAGATATAAGAAACCAAACAAATCTATCGTTGATCATCCGCTCCGTAGTCTTACGAACACAGCTGGTAAGAGCTATGGGACGGTAATCATTAGGATCTGTATGATCCTTACCCGGTTTAGGGACCGGGATAATACACGCCTCCCTCCATGATGGTGGAAAATTACCAGTTATCCAAATATCATTAAGCAAGTCCAAGAGAGTCTCCAGTGTCTCAGGTGGTAAATGATTGAGAAACTTATAATACACGTTATCAGGACCACAAGCAGTATCGTGGGCCTTTTTTAATGCAATTTTAAGTTCATCGATATTAAGGGGACGATTATATTCTTTCAAATTTTTAGAAGGAAAGGGCAATTTAATTTTCACCTTCTGGCTTTTAATATGTTGGAGTTGTGAAGAATAATTCTCAGAAGAAGATTTTTTTTGAAATTGTCTCAGCTAATTTATTGGCTATAACGAGTGAAGAAGTTAATATATTATGTCCATCTTTTAAATGCTAAACTATTGTCCTTAAGTTTCCGAACCATGTTCCAGACCTTACGCATGGGTGTTTTTGACGTAATGCCCAAAACAAAGTTCCGCCAACAAGATCGTCTCTTGGACTTGAGTAATCGGCGAGCCTTAGCTCTTAAAATACGAATCTGGTTTAAGTTATTATCATTAGGACATATATTAAAATTTCGCTCGGCCTTTTTGCGGTCCTTAATGACTTTGCGACAGTCCTTATCATACCAGGGTTTACTTCTGGATTTTGGGTTTATCGAGGGTTTATGGATAGTTCTTTCGGCAGTTCTTAAATCAAGCTCGTTAAATTTTAATCTAGGATCATCTGCTGCATTGAGAGTCTCTGGAGTGATATCAGCCTCACAAAACATCTCAAATGCGATCCAATCTGCTTTATCGAAGTTCCACCTGGCTACACGTTCTAAAGAATTAGATGTGATATGCTGTAGAATAAAAGGAAAATGATCACTACCATAAAGACCGTCATACACCTTCGAAAAAAAAATCCGGGAGAATGGATCTGTGATAGTGAGATCGATGGCAGGACAAGTGCCGTTATCCGGATGTGAAACTGTTTAGATTAAAGAAAAACAGACTATTTGTGTAGATATTTTCAGTTTTGTTTAATTGCTTTCTCGTGAACTTACAAGAGTTTAAACAGTTAAGTCAGTTTTGCAGTAATAAACTGGGTAACGTGTGTTCCATCTACATCCTTTTGCTCACATGTTAACATGTACAATTTGTACTTTATTTTCAGTAAAATGTTACACAAGTTGCAGCATTTTTGTTGGGGTTGATGGATTTCTGAAGCCTCTATTCCATATTTTCATAATTTGGATAAACACTGTGCCACATCTTGGAACTGTTGTCTCATATTTCAGTTTTATGGGAGATCATTGTCTCACTTTGATAAATTTCCAGAGCAATCACTGAATATTATTAATTAACTAAGTGCATTGACTACAACTCACCGATACAAGATCGGCTACAGTAAACAGCACTCATGTAGTGGTGGCTAGACGTTGAGCTACATGTATCTAATAGCAGTCTGAAATGACCAAACGTAACCCTCAATATCTAGTTCACATGTACATTTCCGTGAGTAGGTCTTCATGCAATGGAATGGTCACTGTACACACAAACACCGATTTCCTGGGGACAAACGTTATTTATAGTTAAATAACCAAAGAATCTCTCCACAAATATTAAATGACTGGGACTGTAAAGCAACAAATATTTCAAACATGCTTTATAGCGAATTTATACAAAATTACATATCACCGTTATATCACCATTGCAAGCAGTGATAGCGGTGTCAGCCATTGCTTAGCTGTACGGACATGTTAATTTGAATGAAAAATCAAGTGATTACATCAAAGTACTGGCATTACATGGATCTAATGGGAGAGTCTGTATGCTCATAGATAACACTCAAACATTAAAAGTTTATCATCAATGAAACGTAGTAAAATTACCGTCAAACAGCTGACAGACGTCCTCATGTGTTTGCATGTTTTCGTAGCTCTTTATGATTGTGATTATGTACACAATCACAGCCCCGTCTTGCTCCATAAACTTACCATGAACACCTCTGTACTTCCCTTGCTGGCTTCAGTATACTACTGTAGGGCACCAAATAATTTGTCTGTCAGTGCCCGAAGTTAGAGATTTTGTCCGACCCGCTTGATAATGGACAAGACAATTGTCCAGCTTTTATCGTTGTCTCAACTAGGAGTGAACAAAAGTCGGCCTCTAAAAATTCATCCTTTTGTGTTAAGGGCTTTACAAGACGCAGCAGCAACTTTAAAACCTTTGAAAAACTACGATCCCGAGACACTCTTATCGAATGTTTCCGGAGACAACAATCTAAAAATTTCTTATCATTAAAACAAATTTCCGATATATCTGTTTTTACATCCCCTCACAATTCCCAGAACAGCTGTCAGCGAATAATACGTGATAGACGTGGTGATATCATTGACTTATCTGAAGAAGAAATCTGTACAGAATTAAAACCACAGGGTGTTGCCAGAGTGAAGCGCTTCACAACAAAAAAAGCTGGTAACATTCTCAACTTAAATACAAATCTTTTGACCTCTCTACCATCGTATGTCTACATTGGCCCGTATAGGGTTAATGTGGATTTATATATCTCTAACCATACACGTTGCTTCATTTGCAAAAAATTTGTTCACGGCAAGGGCCAATGTAAAAATAAACTGGTTTATGTCAGATTCGGCAGTGAAGGTCATGATTGTTTTGACTGCAGCAACACAGTTAAATGTTGCAACTGCGGTGAAGACCATATGGCCTCCTCTAGGGACTGTCCGCTTTTCCTAGCGGGGAAAGAAATAATCAGTGTTTACGTCAAAAACAATACATCTTATCAGGAAGCCAGCAAGTTGGTCTCACACTCTAACAGTTCTCCGCAGATTTCGTTTGCCAATGTGGTCAAGCGAAGTACATCTGTTGCTACTCAAATTTCGTTGACTCGGCCCATTGGAAACGGCAAACCTAGTTATATATCTTTACAACCAGCTGCTCAACCTGCACGTAATTCCTCCTCAACCCAGACCACTACAGCACAGCCACACACAACAAACTGATAAACTTGAATGTGATCAAACCGAAAACAAAACTGCCAAAACTAAGTCCGGAAATAAATCTCAAAATAATAATAACAAACCTAGTGGCCCTGCTGAGTGACCCTGTCTAAACTTTTAATAGGTTTGGATTGTTGGAGGACGTTGGTCCCTCAACATCAGATGCGGATGTGATGGATACATCACCCGCACCAGGGAGATCTTCCAGCCGATCTTCAAGGAAGGGTCCAAACATAAAGAGAAATCTCGTATACGTCTCCCTCCATAATGTCTGTATATGACAAAATTATACAATGCAATTGTCGAGGTCTTAAGGTAAATTTTATTGAAATAACACAGCTAGTCCAGTCATTGAATCATATTGCCTTGTGTCTCCAGGAAACTCACCTGAAGACATATGACAAAGACAAATTATCTCTTGAAAAATGTACACTTTATAACCATTATTCTGGTGAGGAAGAGCGAACTTGTAGCGGCTCCTTTGTTTTCATAAATAATAACATAATTCACGGCCCCATTGGTCTCGTTACTGAGCTTCAGGCTATGGTCCTCTGTGTTTCACTGTCGGAAACAGTTACTTTATGTTCGGTATATATCCCACCTCCCTCTTCTTTGTTAGTCTCTGAATGACATAACTTGAAAGAATAACTGCCAACCCCTTTTATAATTATGGGCGATAACCCCCTATGGGGCACTAATAATATAAATAATAAATGCAAAACATTGGAAGATTTTTTATCGAAAGCTGAACTGTGTTATTTCAATGATGGTTCTAATACATATTTACATCCAGGTAATGGTTGATATTCTGCTATCCATCTCACTATCACGGATCCATCACTTCTCCCGGACTTTTGTTGGAAAGTATTTGATGATCTCTGTGGTAGTGACCAGAGCATCTCACTTCTAATTCTTTAGAACGTGTAGCTAGGTGGAACGTCGATAAAACAGACTGGATCGCATTTGAGATGCTCTGTGAAACTGACATCACTTCAGAGAATCTCCATGCTGCAGGTGACCCTTTGTTCAAATTTAATGAACTTATATTAACGGAATTGATCATTGTCCTAATAATAATAACTTAAACCAGGTTCGTATATTGAAAGCCAAAATTCGTCGATGACTGAAGTCCAAGAGACGATCTTGTTGGCGAAATTTTGTTTCAGGCATTACGTCAAAAACACCCATGCGTAAGGTGTGGAACATGGTTCAGAAGCCTAAGGGCAAACACAATAAAGCCAAAGTTCAGCATTTAAGAAGTGGAGACACCTTATTATCATTTCCGTCTGATAGATCCAATAAACTAGCTGAAACAATATCTCAGAAATCTTCTGCGCAGAATTACACTGCTGAGTCCCAGCATATTGAAAAACAAAAGGAGAAAATAAAATTTCACTTTTCTTCTAATAATGTGGAAGATTATAATCAACCGCTTTCGATTGAGGAGCTTAAAACTTTATTGGAAAAGGCACGTGATACTGCCTGCGCTTCTGAACCATTTACCATCTGAGCCACTGGAGACTGTCTTGGACTTGCTTAATGATATTTCGACGACTGGTGATTTCCCGTCATCATGGAGGGAGGCGTGTATTATCCCGGTCCCTAAACCGGGTAAGGATCATACCGATCCAAATAATTACCGTCTCATAGCTCTTACCAGCTGCGTCTGTAAGACTATGGAACGGATGATAAACGATAGACTTGTTTGGTTTCTTAAAACCAACAAGTTACTTTCTAATATTCAATGTAGTTTTCGGCAAGGTAGATCTACCATGGATCACCTTGTTCGATTTGAAACTTTTATTCGTAATGGTTTTGTAAATAATGAACATACGGTGTCCATATTTTCGACCTTGAACGGGCCTACGACATTACATGGAAATATGGTATTTTGGAAGACCTTTTACATATGGGAATAAAGGATCGCTTACCTTTATTTATATCTCAATTTTTATCTGATCGTAATTTTAAAGTACGGTGGGGTCCACTCTTTCTGACTCTTATGAGCAGGAAATGATTGTACACCAGGGCAGCATTCTATCACCAACTCTGTTTAGCATAAAAATAAATAGCCTAGCAAAAACATTAACATCCGGCACAGAGGGTTCTTTATATGTTGATGATTTCCTTATATGCTACCGAGCTAAGAATATGAATAATATCGAACGTAATGACTCTCATGAGCAGGAGATGGGTGTACCCAAGGGCAGTATCCTTTCACCAACACTGTTTAGCATAAAAATTAAGAGTTTGGCTAAAACATTGACATCTGGTACTGAGGGTTCATTATATGTAGATGATTTCCTTATATGTTACCGTGCTAAAAATATGAAAAACATCGAGCTGCAATTGCAGCTTTGTCTCAATAAGATCGAGAAATGGGCAGTTGCCAATGGTTTTAGATTTTCTGTGTCGATGTAATTAAGGTCGTGTTCGAGATCATATTGTGGAAGCCAACATTGAACTTCGGGAGATAGCTTCGGTTTCTTTTCCGGAGTCCCCTCAATGGCTTCTTCCACAACCTAAATTGATATTTGTTCTACGTAAAGGCAACAAAGCAAATTCGAATCCTCTGATAATTCAGCAAAGTTGTGCTGAAATTAAGGTTAATTATTCGGATTATAAATTTATATATACTGATGGGTCAAAGGATGGGGACATGGTTGCGGCTGCAACTCTCTTAGAGCATCAAGTTACTTCTCTTTGTCTTCCATCCTCATCTCAATCTTTTCTGCCGAGGCCAGGGCTATACTGCGGGCCTCATATGTTTCTTCTAGACATGCCCAGAGGGCAGTGATAGGCGACGTCTATCCTTGAAATATAAGCCATACATAGAAAACAAATTAAAAGAGGCAAAGATATAATATTCTGTTGGATACCAAGTTATACTGAAATCCATCACAGCCGTAGACAGGGAGGCGAAAGCTGCCCTTAATAAATCATTGTCAAAAGTTAAAATTCCATATAATTCCTGGTTTGAACATATTCTCGCCATGATAAGCCTGAAATATTTCAAGAGTGGCGCTAAGCCATAATCATTCGTTCATTAATTTCAATAAAGTACCGTTTCAGGCGTAAAATGCCTCCAGGCCATACTGACGTCAGTTATTTGAACACGACCGCCATTTGCCAACAGTCGAACTCCTGGGCTCCATAATTCGTAGCTGACTTTACTTTAGCTGACTAAAGTCCACATTTGGGAACATTATTAAAATTGTATCCACCCGTATGAAATACATGGCGGTCGTCTTGAAAACACGATTTTTACGTGTGAAACCACAGTGCTGTCTGGCAAATGAAAGGGTATATGTTACGACTGGGATTTACGTAGCTACATGTAGGTGGATTGGTCACTGGTGCCCATACCTGTGCAACACCATTGAGACAAACTGGCTCGACTCTGACTGTGGTTGAGCAGCCATGAATATGTCGTATCAAAATATTTCCCAGCCAACAGTCAGTGTTCTCGGACTAACATATCATGCGAAAACATGTTTGTCCTACCCACAAAATGCAACGAAATTTCTACATTCTTTACTTTTATAAAATCAAATATGCACATTCCCACCTTGTACATCATATTAGCACAGAATGAACTCTGTCAAAAAAGAAATGCGACCCCCGTATTTTAGAGATTTTAATATTTAGTTTTAGGACGGCACAACTTTTTTCCTATTGAAAACAGAAGTCAGAAATTTGGCAGAATAATAATCAAGATGGTCATGTTTAAAATTGTCTTTTCAAAAGTCATCTCACAGACACCAGTTGCTCACCAAGGGGCGTCTTCCTCAGTATCTCGTATGACCACCACGAGCTACAATCACTGCACGGCATCTCCTTGGACAAGAACGGATAAGACGCCGGATTCTCTCCTGGGGAATGGCCCTCCACTCCTCCTGTAACGCAACGGCGAGCTGTTAAAGCGTCTGTGGTGGTGGCTGACGTTGACGCACGTGTCGATCCAGAGTATCCCACAGGTGTTCAATAGGGTTGAGGTCTGGTGATTTAGAGGGCCACGGCAAGACATTGACGTTGGAATCCTGCAGAAAGTTCATTGTTGCACGTGCAGTATGACGCCTGGCGTTGTCCTGTTGAAAAACCTGTGTCTGTCGGTCAATAATCGGGAGAAGGTGAGGCTGTAACACGCGGTTGATGTAACGCTGGGCTGTCAGGTTCCCTGGAACGATCACCAAGTCTGATTTCTGGTTGTACGAGATGGCTCCCCAAACCATAACACTACCTCCGCCAAATCTGTCCACCTGCCGGACGCAGATGGGCGCAAAGCGTTCATGACGTCTCCTATACACACGCTGTCTTCCGTCGTGACGTGTCAAAAGAAAACGGGATTCATCAGAAAACCAGATGCGCCTCCAGTTTTGTAAAGTCCATATCCTTACGTTGTTGCACCACCTGAGTCGTAGGCGTCGATGTAAGGGGCGTAGTACAGGTCCAACAACTGGTCTACAGGCACGTAAACCCGCTTCTTTCGGACGGTTTCCAATCGTTTGAGCCGACACTCTCACTCAAAAACCTGGTATTTGTGTGGCAGTCACGGTTGGTAGGGCATGCCGATTACGCAGGTGAAGGACCCGGATGTACCGATCTTGAAGTGGGGTCGTGATTCTTGGCCTTCCACTTCTCTTGCGATCGTTGGTCGAATTAAAGTTGTTGTAATGGCTCCAAAGTCGGGATATCGTTGTTTTGTGAATATTTAGGTGTCGTGCAATAGTACCAAAACTTTCTCCGGCTTGAAGACGACCAATGGCGATATTTCGGTCGGCAGCACTCAGTCGCGGCATTTTACCGACTGCCTTTCGTCGACGAATGAATGAATAAAATACGAAAGCACATGGGCTTTTATACACCCCCACACTATAACTGCCATTGACATGATTTGCAGGTGAATGGTTCTGTGTGCGAAGTCAACAGGGTCAGTCCATGCGTTGTGACGTAATAAGCAATAAAGTACACTTAGGAGAGAAAAGGCAGTTGTTTGGATGGTAATCTTTATTAAAAACGTGTATAATTTCATTACATTTGGCTAAAATTTAGTTTGGAAGCAATAGCTTTATTCGAACTTGATATCAGAGGACAGGGGTTGCGTTTCTTTTTTGACAGAGTTTATAAGTGTTTTCAATAAAATAGTTACGTAATTAGCGATCACATGAAATGCGGAAATATTTGTCCTGTCCACAAAGTAGAACGAAACTACCACATACTTTACAAAATAACATCGGGCTTATTGTGGTATTTCAGCGTTTTATTTAGTATTTCTATGTTCCATTGACTAGACCTTTGCAACTCTGGTGTTAAGATTGTCTGGACTCTAGACTGTTCTCTGTAAGAGATTCTGCAATATAGACTATATAGATTGATATACTAATAAGCATTGTCTCTCCGAAAGACACCTTTATTGCAGCTTTTATATATACAACGGGGCTGAGTATAAAGTAACCCATTCCAAACATTTATGACAACATTAGAGTCAGCAATAACATCAGTACAAAGTACTGGTACACTTTTCGCTGCATGGTAACACCTTGTATAGCTACGATCATCCAGATAAAATCATCACAGATCATCACAATACGGTCTCTCCGACACGAAAACTGCAAATTGATGACACCTTAATCAGGAATAAAATAATGCTCAACTGGATATCTTCCTGGGTGATTGTATCTGCGCACCTGTCAATGGCACCTGTAGGACTCTGATAACGGTTTATGACAAACGCCAGATTCAAATCGCAGGCTATGGATGATTGTTGTGAACACCTAACAAGATGTTTAACTATATATAACATAACACAATTTGGGCAGTATCTGATAATCCCTATTGTAAATCCTTCAAATGATAACAGTGCTGCAGCCGCTTATCGGTGTTCACGAAACATAATTTAATCGAAAGTAATTTAAAATTTCCTTCCAGTACATCTATAAACCAGCTGTCAAAAGTTCATCTGTCATGTAGAACACTATTAATATTAATGTAATAAAGGAGTGTCAAATCATATAACCAGAATAATGAGCCGCTGTTTGACACTGACTTTACAATGTATGTAGATTTTAACGATATTGTTTAGATGTCATAAAACTCTCCTTATTCCTTCTTATTCTCCTACTTTACTGTGATATTTATTGTTCTTTATCAGAAGTCTTTATATCCGAATGAAATTTCATGGCTATTGGAGAAATTACATGACTTTCATATACTGGGCTAAAAAAAGTTTAAAAGTTTCCCAGTTTTAAAAGTTTGTTTTAGTAATCACATTCGGTGAACCAAAACCAAGAAAATCATTTTATCGCAACTCACGTCACAAGTTATTTCACAACATAGGCGACATCAATGACCCAAAAAAAAAGCAGTGGGAGAAATGTGACTGACAAGCTTTAATGAAAATGGCCTCATACGAATAACTTATCATGTCTGCAATAAGTTTGTCTCTACTCAGGATCAAACTTATGATAACATGTTTTGTTTTATGCATTATAATGAAGCCAGCATGAGCTGGACTTAAGTTCGTGAGAGGAACTTTTGCCACTGCACTAACTACCTCGGCTACCTAATAGAATGTAACACCCTAACCTCTTAAAAGGCATGGAAAACAGTCACTGCATATAACCAACTTTCGGCTGATCAGAAGAAACATAAGATAAGGCCAGGAGTATAGTTATGGTCTCGGCAGAAAAAACTGAAGGTTAGGATTGACAACGAACACGAAGAGACTCGCTGCTCTATGATACTTACGAATTAAATTTGAAAGTCCGTTTCAGCGTACAGATATCAGACTACTCTGGTCTCTAAACTGTTTCATTCCGACAGAGCTGCTATCTTTCGGGAAGGAAATATTTTAGAGACCAGAGTAGTCTAATATCTGTACGCTGAAACGGACTTTCAAATTTAATTCGTAAGTGTCATAGAGCAGCGAGTCTCTTCGTGTTCGTTGTCAATCCTAACCTTCAGTTTTTTCTGCCGAGACCATAACTATACTCCTGGCCTTATCTTATGTTTCTTCTGATCAGCCGAAAGTTGGTTATATGCAGTGACTGTTTTCCATGCCTTTTAAGAGGTTAGGGTGTTACATTCTATTAGGTAGCCGAGGTAGTTAGTGCAGTGGCAAAAGTTCCTCTCACGAACTTAAGTCCAGCTCATGCTGGCTTCCTCTCCGGCCCTACGTGAGATACGCCAACAACATGCGGATGGTCGCGTCCGGTTTCCTCACACCATAATGCTGGCTACCGTCGTATGAAATATTCTTGAATACGGCGTAAAACACCAATAAAATAAATAAATAAATACATTCTGTTGGATAGCAAATCATATTAATACCCACGGAAACACAGTTGTAGACGTGTGAGGCTAAATCTACTTTCCATAAACCCATACTTAAAGTCCCCTATTCTGAAAACTCTCCAGTATATTCATCGTCTTTGGTAGAGTCAAAGGAGCCTACAACTCCACAACACACTGCATGGAATTCACCCTGACAATGACTGTAATTCTTATACTTACGGTATACAGCTGGACGAGACCAAGTGGTTTTAACGAAGTGTTTAACACACAATTTTATCCTGAGTGAGGACGATGCGCCCGAGTGTTGTGTGTGTACATGCCGGCATCAAACGTTCCCTTCTTAACTATGTAGATTTTGCTCATGTCAGACAAAGGTTTAACAGTCAAAATCTTTTTGCGATTTATTTGACAGCATCGCCTATATCGTAAAAAAAACTTTTAGATAATATATGATGAAATATTGTGGTTTTGGAGTTTTGACTGTAAGGTTTGATTCTTTTTAACTGGTTTTAAACATGTTCGTCTATTTTTTATTTTGAATGTTCTTATAATGTATCCAAAGCCATTCATTGCCTCCTGTTTTTAAACATGTTCTCGAAACAATATTGCCGACGTGGCATAAAGCCATACTCATGTATTCATTTACTGTAAATTCTTAAGACTATTCTTATAATTGTAACACACCGTTACATAATGATTCTACATAGTAGTTCAGGTTGTTCTTTAATTTTGTCATACTAAAGTAACATATAAACATGAATATAGTTGTTCAGTGGCATTATTGAGTCCCCACTGTTCTTAGACTTGCAGCATTTACTTCTCAATCTTAAGATCTTGTTAGTTTCCCTCATGAAACCAACAGCTGCTGTAAACTTGAAATATTGTTATATACGTCATTAAACACCAATCAGTTGAGATATCGAGCCATCGAGCCATTGCGGCTTGATAGGTATCTAAAGGTAACAAGCCTTACACAGAAACAGAATATAAAATTCGCTGTCGAACAGGTAAATAAACTAGCGCGACAGATATCATCTATCATACAAAAATAGCTTTTCGAATCGTTTAGTGTCGTGTGACGCATTTCACTACAGTCGTTAACCGTGGAAGACATTAAACTGACGATTGTACAAATCTCATTAAATCATATGTTATCAGTCAATATCTCTTTTAACTTTTACAGGAAATTTAAAAAACATCAATTTCTTACTATATCGTCGCATATAGGAGATAAAGGTGCACCAGAAGTCGGTCACACGCTAGATTGATCAGTACAGGTTTTGCCTTCTGTTATAAAAGTATGAGCAACAGTGACTGTCTTCTATTTGCATTCCAGAAAATAGTACACGCTACACTTACAGAAGCACGCACTGAGCAGTCTTAACTGTACAACTTAGGGTAACCATGGTAAAGGACTTAAAATTTGATTGGTTAACTGATTGACTGCTTGATTGTCGTTTTAAGGGTGGAGGAAACGGGAAAAACTTTTCCACAATCAATTAGTGTACAGACTTGCAAGTGATTCATGTCAGTTGAAAACAAGCGGACTGCGCAAATCGTCATACGAACGCCACCGACGACTTCTTGTCACCACGGACTCAATCTGAAAAGCGACATTGGAACTCCAATTTGAGGAAGATTCATTTTTAAAACGACCCAGGATATTTCATCTTTTTTAAGCTGTTAATCAATAATATGAGACTTAAGTTTCGTCGCGAGTCTGATTTGAAAACGGCAATAGAGTAATTTTTCGACTGATGCTCCAGGGGAAACTTGTATGTAGCCTAAATGTTGGCCGGTTCGTTGTCAGTATACTGTAATTAAGCACTTTCAAGAAGAACCTCGCCATCCCCACCCCCAATTTTCAATCCAATCATATAACATAAAAATACGCCACAATTAACGTTCAATACTTTCCCTCACTGTTTTGAATCGGATGTTAAACCATTTCTTTCCATTTGTTCAAACAGATTAAGGCATTGTAGTTTTAATGTTGAGACATTTTCTTGTCGTTATTGAAAATTGGTGTTTGAAATTTTGTAATTTGCAAAATCGGGCAAAGTAGCTCAGCATTCAAAGAGAGAGAAAATAGGTCCGTCTATTTCTCCGAAAGACATCCTATCCGCCAGCCACCGGCAAAACTCCCATGTAGTATTTGCCCTACTCTATCTTTATGACTTTAGATAGACTATAAGGTTACGGCCCCTGCTTAAGCACAATATATTTGCCTCATTTATGGCATATTTTCAGCAATAGAACTTACTAATGTTTTATGAAACGATGTCTGCATGTTTTCCATCACAAAGAAAAAACGCTAGAATATCGAGTTTACATAGGTCTTTATCATAATGTTGGATAGATCTTCCCTTTTGCTATTTTTGCGGATCCCCCACCCCCTCCCGTTCAGATGAGCTCCGTCTTAGTTCCCAGATTTTCAATATTTTTCAGCTTGAAGGCTTTGTATATCTGTTCGTATTTACTTGTTGATCGAAAAGGCATTTAGAACCTCTCTCCCCGGACGTCTGGAATATCAGAGCTTCCGGTCCAGGGCGGCCTATGGACCGTCGCCTATAATTAGCTGATATAGTCGTTCCGCTTACCTTTGCACGTCCTCACCACCTCTCCACCCCGCTGGCTAGGGGCTCGATTACTCAGGTCAGTGTGTAATTAACACTGTTCAGTAAATATTTTTTACAACTACCATTGCGCGTATTTCGACGGAAAGAAAGTACATATCGGTAATATCTAAAGCATGGAAGCGATCCGATAAGTAAATTTGTGGCAAAATGTGTAGTATACTTAATCACAGCCTTAAGGATGGATATTTTTTCTCTTAAAATACGTTCAAAAGCGAGTACGTCTAGATAGGAGCCAAGAACTTCCGAGGCCTTGGCGGCCCCTGGACCCTCGCCTCATTGGTTGAGGTAGTGCCCCCCCCCCCCCCCCCCACCTCCTACCCCAAAGGACTTTTCATTTGCTTCCTATATACGCCCCTGCAGATAAGGCAAGTATATCTAGCGTTCCAGTAAGATTTGATTATTTATTTCATTGATGTTTTACGCCGTACTCAAAAATATTTCAGTTATACCACGGCGGCCAGCATTATGATGGGAGAAAATTCTACAGAGCACGGGGGTAATCCCACGACCATTCGCAGGTTGCTGAAGACCTTCCCATGGCTCCAGTAAGAGAGCACCATATTTGTATATAAAGAGATAGATATATGAAATGACTGTCGCGACCAATATTGAAAAATACCTTAACGCCATTTTTGGTCATTATTATTTTTTTCTCTCTAAATTTATTTTTATAAATTATATATATAAGCGCCATCTACCTCCAGGTTGCAGGGAATTTGCCTTTAGTCTGGTAGTAGAAGCGTGCACTCGTAACCCAGAGATTGCTGGTTCAAATCCAAAGCTCTTAACCCCCCCCCCCCCCCCCCCACCCCCACCCTATGAATACAGTAACCCATGCATACTAACTCTCCAAACTAACATCTTAAACGGGTAAATACACTGTCAGCGAACGCCATGCATTATAAACATGACTTCTCTTTAAGTAATAAACATATTTAGTATTTTCTGAGCAAATACTCCATGCAAACGGCCGCGAAATTGATCCATCCACACAGTGTAAATGTAAATAGGCATCAGTGGCTGGTTGTTCAAAACTTAAGACCCAATACCAGATTTAACTTTGAACCAAGTCTTCAGTTTTATACTTGGCACATAAATAATTGTAGAAGTACATCTGCTGCTGTTCCATTTGGCCTCTGTACAGCTGTATATTGCTCGATGGGTATTGTTAAAATCGTAAATCTATCATATGACTTTATACCAGTATTAGCTAATACACTTTCGAACAACCGGTCCCTGTCCTGCATTTCAGGGTACAATGCATACACCTTAAAGCGGACTTTACAAGTGTATCTGTCTACAGGTACTTCACACTTTCCTGTTTCCTCCACCCGTAAACTTTCACATCAAACTGAGAAAAACGACGTTTAATGCTTCAAGTTTTACTATCGGTGAAGGCATATACGTATCTTTTCCTTTTACAATTCTTAACAGATCAAATCATTTTCTCCTTTATCAAATAAACACAAAACTGCACCTTTCAACCCACCGACCATTCTCACAACAAGAACAGACACGATGGAATGGACAGGTTATAATGACTTTCAATTTTGAAGTATACCACGTACATGTAACTCTGCCGGTCTTGAATACCTGGAGGCGACAGAACATCAGACCATCAGCTTCTGTTCTTAGTGTAATAATGTGACTGATGTTGTCCCGCATCCATCTACAGGGTGATAAGCTGGTTTGCGTCCCGTATCCGTATACAGGGCTATAACCTGGTTAGCGTCCCGTATCCGTCTACAGGGTGATAAGCTGGTTTGCGTCCCGTATCCGTATACAGGGTAATAGGCTGGTTTGCATCCCGTATCCGTATACAGGGTGATAACCTGGTTTGTGTTCCATATCCGTCTACAGGGCGATAACCTGGTTTGCGTCCCGTATCCGTCTACAGGGCGATAACCTGTTTTTTGTCCCGCATCCGTCTACAGGGTGATAAGCTGGTTTGCGTCCCGTATCCGTCTACAGGATGATAACCTGGTCTGTTTCCCGCATCAGTCTACAGGGCGATAACCTGGTTTGCGTCCCGTATCCGCCTACAGGGTGATAACCTGGTTTTTGTCCCGCATCCATCTACAGGGCGATAACCTGGTTTGTGTTC